>NC_067493.1:22052250-22226165 GCF_947179515.1 Apodemus sylvaticus | reverse complement strand
ACTAGAAGGAAAAACAACACTTCCTGAAAGTTGTCATCTGGCCTCCACATATATGCAGAAGGCAGCCACACCCTCCATATGCAAGCTGTGGTATATACACACCTGTACACACACAACACACACACACACACATACATGCACACACGCACACACCACACACACACACACACACACACACACACACACACATACACACACTACCCCATACACATGAAAAAGCAATTACAGAATAATTTTTGTGTGTATGGCTGGAGAGATGACACAATAATTAAAAGCACTTCCTGTTCTCTAAGAGGACTTGGGTTCAGTTCCTGCCACCCACTCAGGCAGCTCATAATCAACTGTAACTCCAACACCCTCTTTTGGTATCTTTGGGAACTATATGTGTGCACACATGCACAGAAATTAAAAAAAAATCTTTTAAAATACTATTGTCCCTACACTCGACAGCATGTCCTTTATCATTAACATTTGAGTACTGTGCTGGATAGTTTTAGGTTAACTTGACTCAAGATAGAGTCATTTGAGAGGAGCAGGAGTGTCAGTTGAGAAAATGCCTCTGAAAGATCTGGCGTCCAGCAAGCCTGTAGTGATTGATGTGGGAGGGCCCGCCCATTGTGGGTGGAGCCATCCTTGGACTGGTGGTCCTGTGTTCTACCAGAAAGCAGGCTGAGTGAGCAAGTATGAGAACACAGCCAACACACAGCACCCCCTCCATGACCTCTGCGTCGGCTCCTGACTCCAGGTTCCTGCCTGGCTTGAGTTCCTTCCCTGACTGCCTTTGGTGATGAACTCTGAGCATCTGGGAATGTATGCTAAAACAAACCTTCCCCAAGCTGGTTTTTGTTGTGGTGTTTCATCAGAGCAACAGCAATCTCAACTAAGACAGGCACTTACAATATACCAGGCCCTACGTAGCAGAGACACGGCAGCAAACAAAATTAGTCTCAGCTGATCATTATGAAGGATGAAGAACTAGTTTTGTTTGCCGCCGTGTCTCCTGACCGTTTATCAGTATAACCTTCAGTGCAGTGACTGGTATTCACGAATAGTTCAAGCATTTGGGTTGGTTTCAATCAAGGAGCAACCAGCAATCCCTCTGCCTCACTGCCCAGCCCACACTCCCCCCCTCTCTCTCACACACACCAGCAAACTCACATTCTCCCTTTACTCCCTGACTTTGATGGTTTTTTAAACCAAGACCCATGATACCACTTATTGGTTTAAAAATAAAGATGAAACGTCAAAACATCAGTTTGTAGTTCTGAGTGATGTACTTAATGCAAATTTATTTTGTTATTGGGGTTTAGACATTGAGCAAGTTCTTTTTTAGAAAGAAGAAGGCACGGGGGAGAAAAATGGAGACATAATACAAAGGCTAGAGTCAAAGCTTTGACCTCAAATATCATACACAGATTCAGACTCTTTTGGCTTTCATATGCCATGAGGAATTTTTATGTTTTGGCATTAAATTAACCTTATCTGTCAAACTCAGAAACTCAAGGCTACAGTTCAGTATTACAGCTTTGTTCTCCAAACCCTTTAACCACTTTATGTGGTGTTCAGGAAGCTAAACTTAAAAACAACCATAATACAGTATCAGTTTCCATAAAAAGGTAGGATCCGTTCTAGCTGGGGAGTTAAACAAAGATGGATTTTTTGCCGCAAAGGAAAGAGAACTTTATCCAGAGAACAGATGTATGTAGCGATGTTTAAATTGAAGGGAAATACCTTCCAAACCCGCTGTAGCTCATAGAGGCTGTTCATTAGCCAGACTGGATCACAGAGCAAAAGAAGAAAAGAACTTGGGTGGGCAGAGCGGCTGCTTCTGCAACAAAAACCATGGTGTGCATAAAGAGTTTCTCTTACTTCATGTGGTCCAGAGCTGAGCTGAGCGGGCCATGGGTCTTCTGAATCAGAGGAGAACATGTCTCCCTGGTGGAGGCTGGTAACGGTCTAGTTCCTCTGAAACAGGAAATCTCAACTATGCCATCTCTTCCCGACTTTCATTCAGTGGATGCTCAAGTTTCCTTTCTGTTGCTGCGATAAAACACCCCGACCAAAAGCGACTTAAGGGAGAAAAGGGTTTATTCCAGCTTAAAATTTCAGGTTACAGTCCATCGCTGAGGGAAATCACGCAGGAACTTGAAGGCAAGAGGGGCTGCTTGCTATCCCATGTGACATTACCACTCACCAAGGAAATCACTTCGCAGTCAAGGAAGTATAGCAGAAACCATAGAGGGCACTGCTTGCTTGCTTAAAGACCCAGTTATATTCAGTTAACTTTTTTTGCTGTCCTATCTCAATCTGTAGACCAGGCTGGCCTCGAACTCACAGAGAAACCTGCCTCTGCCTCATGAGTGCTGGGATTATAGGTGGCTGAGTCCTCCTACATCAGTTAATAAACAAAACAAATCCTCCACGGATGTGTTTGCCGACTAATCTGATGTAGGCAAGTCCTCAACTGAAGTTGTCTTCGATGACTCTTAGGCTGGGTCAAGCTGACAGTGAAAGCCGACCAGAACAGCTAGGATGAGATGGCCTTCTGTGTGGACACCAGGATTCTAGGGGAGGAGAGATGATTTGGGATGGGGGAGAATAGAAGCAGCGTGAGTTTTAACTCACATTGACTGCTAAGGAAGGGAGACTGAATCACTTCTCTTTAGAGGTGTGGTCCCCGCTCAGTTTACCGTGCTCCATTGGAGGGCCCTACACCCGTGCATATTGGGAGACAGCAAATAGACTCAGAGTGTTATTTTAAAACTTAAAAGAGAGTGCATGACGTTGACAGGGAGATGAGGGCGCAGATCTGGAAGGATTTGGAAGGGGGAAGGGGGGAGTAACATATGATCAAAATACATTATTATATATGTATAAAATTCCTGAGAATAAATTTTAAAAATAAAAATTACCCATTCTAACAACAAAAAAAATTAGTGCGAAGTCTAAGGCTGCATTGATCCTAATCTGTTGGTTTAAATTTCTTAGTTTTTTTATTGGAGAATCTGCTTTGGCTCTGATCCACTCATTTCAAATATGTTTTGGGCTCAGAACCTCTAATAATACTGGGAGGGGTGTCTGTTCTTTTACAACCTCACCTTAACCTTGAGGGCTGAAGTTAAAAGCCTGCTGGCTTCAAAACGCTAACCCTTGCATTCCTATTAGCAGGATGCTTCCATCTCAGGGAATTTCTCAGGAGGAGAAATTCCAGGAAATATGAGGCCTATTTTAGCCATTTAACACACAAATTCCCACTTCCCTTTGCTCAGCTAAAAACTGAGTATTGTTACTACCCAGTCTGTTCCTTCTCATATTCATTCGGTCCAAGGACTGACCTCATCTTTGTTGCAGATGATAGGTGAGTGATACCTACTAGAGATGAGATAAATTTATCTAGAGGTATCCTTGGAAACTGCAAATGGATTTGAAACAGAAGCCTGTAAATCAGAGATTACTAACTACATAGCCTGTTTTCTCCCCAGTGGGTTTAATCTTCCATGGCTTTGCCTTCTCTTCCAAATACCCCTTATGTATGAGCCTTTCCTTGCTGTTACAAAGTAACTCATGAAACGACGGAGGGCGGAGGAGTTGCTTCTTTTGAGTCAGGGTTTCCCCGGGAGTCAGTTCACTAGTGCTTGACTCCATCTGCATGGACACAATACCAAGGCAATGGGAACGTGGGAGGAATGGGCTGTCCACTCCATGGTGGTCAGGAATGGGAGAGCACAGAAAGAACCAAGATGAGTTAAACTTTTATCGGTACATGCTCCCCCTCCCCTCCCCCTTCCCTCCCCCTCCCCTCTCCCTCCCTCTGGTGTTCCACTTACAGCACAGCTCTACCTCAAGTTTTTTCAGAACACCCCAAAATGGTGCCACCAAGTTAGGGACGAAGAGCTTGACACCAGAGCGGGAGCAGGGGGTGCATCTTATACTCAGACCACACCTGGGTTCTCCCGACACCCCCTTTCATCAACACCTGGCTCCTCCCAACACCCCTTTCATCACCCTTTTCAAAGGCTAACTCCCAACTTCTCCATTAGAGTAGTAGAGCCATGTAAATAGTAATTTCTTTCCCTACAGTTACAGAATAAACTACATGTTAAACAAATCCTTGTTTCTTTCTTACAACACTATCGTAGTTGCAAAAAGTAACATCTGACAGATAATGGGGAGAAGAAAGAACAATGTCTGTCAGACCCAGCTGTAGCTCTCGAGGAACTCAGAGTCCAGTAGAAAAGATTTTGAGCCAGAGGCCTGACTAATAAGACAGTGTCCAGTAGATGATGATCCTTTGTTATGACCAAGTAATATCAATGCGAACGTTAAAAGTCATTTTATTATTAATAATGTGTGTATTGTTTCTGTGAATACGCACACCATGTACATGTGGGTGTCAATGGAGACCAGAAGGAGGTCTTAGATCTTCTGGATCTGGAGTTACAGGTGGTTGTGAGGCCCCCAGCATGGGTGCTGGGATCTGAACTTGGTTCCTCTGGAAGAACAATACAGAGTCTTGACTAGAGCTGAACAGGAAAGTTGGAGTGAATGAAGGAGACTAACAGGTTGACAGAGTTATACAGGGAATTACAGGGAGGCATCTGAGAATAGAAGACATTTACTCCAGGAACTGTGCACACCAATGGAGATGCTGAGTTAGAAAACATGGTTAGGAGGCAACTGGCACGTGGGACAAAGAAGGGAGGGATGGCAAGGGGCACGATGACTTTAGTTGAGGACACATCAAGTTAGAGGACATCTTGAGTTGGCCAATATACAATTAGTTAATTAGATCCTGGGGCCTCGTAAAGATCCATATCGGTAAAGACAATTAAAAGCATAAATTTGTAAATGTAGAGTCTGGTGAAAGAATCGAGAGCCGTGGAGCACTCAACTATGGGCATGGGTATTGTGCTAGTTTGAATAAAAGTGGCTCCCATAGGCCTACAGTGAGTGTCACTGTTAGGAGGTGTGGCCATCTTGGAGTAAGTGTGGTCTTGTTGGAGGAAGCACGTCACTGGAGAATTGGGCTTTGAGGTCTCAGAAGCTCAAGCCAGGCCTAGTGGCTCTCTGTCTCATCCTACAGATCCAGATGTAGATCTCTCAGCTGCCTCTCCAGCACCACGTCTGCCTACATGCCACCATGTTTCCTGCCATGATGATAATGGACCGAACCTCTGAACTGTAAGCCAGCCCTCATTAAATGCTTTCCTTTGTAAGAGTTGCCATAGTCGTGGTGTCTTCACAGCAATAAAAGCCTAAGAAATAAAACAAAGAAACATTTGTTGAAGAAGAAGAAAGGAAAGGAGGGAGAGGAGTGGGGAGAAAGAGAGGCAGGCTGAAAAAAATAAAAACAAGAAAATCAGAAGAACACAGGAACATAGAAACCTATAGTGAAAAGTCTGTAAAAGCAATAATCAATCAATCAATCAATCGTGTGTGTGTGTGTGTGTGTGTGTGTGTGTGTGTCTACAACACACCTTTGGAAGTCAGAGGACAGATTTTAGGAGTTGTTTTCTCCCTCTACCATGTAGGTCCCAGGGACCAAGCTGAGGCAGCCACACTTGACAACCAGAGCCTTTACCTACCCAGGCATCGCCTCAGCTCCAGTGAGAAGTTCTTATACAAAGGAAACTTAACAATACTGAATGCGTCGGTGAGTTCTAGGAGTCACTGCAACCAACAACAATTTATTCATTTTTAACAAAGTTGTTCTTGAAGAAAAGACAAGTATTTTCGGGGTTAGCGAATAAGTTAAGAAGCAGCAAAGAGAAAAGACATCTTCACTGAAGATCAAAGGCCTGCGTCTGACCAAGGCTCCGCTGTTTAAATAGCTATCTCACCTTTTAATCTTTTAAAAACTGTCTTCTAGTCTTCGGATTTCTACAGAATTGCTCCTAGCTTGGACTTTCAAAGGATCCCACGAGCAGGAAGGAAGATGGCTCAGCGGCTAAGAGCACTGATTGCTCTTGCAAAGGACCCAGGTTTGATTCCCAGATCCCACATGACGGCTTGGAACTGTCTGTAACTATAGTTCAAGGGGATCTGATGCCTTTTTCTGTCCTGGGTTCCGGCGTGCATATGGTGCAAGCGCATTTGCTCAAACACACTCATATATGCATACAATGAAAAATAAATCTTTAAAATTCAAATGTCCATACCAGCTATCTGTGCCTAAATGATATGGGTACAATGAGCTACAATATTTGTCATAAGAGGTCAAATTTCATCTCCTTTCTGTGTGTGTGTGTGTGTGTGTGTGTGTGTGGTGTGCAGTATATATGTGAGAATCAGAGGGAACCTCAGGTATCTGTCTTTACCTTCCGTGCCTTGTTCAAGGCATGGTTTCTTTGTTGTTTCCTGCTGTGCATGCCAGGGTGCTTCTAGAGAGTCTCCTGTCTCCATCTTCCATCTTCTTGTAGGTAAACTACATTGGGTTCAGGAGATTTGAACTCGGGTCTTCACGTGCCCATATTCAGAAGTCTTCCCTTCCCCTCCCCTCCCCCACCAGCCATCTCCCCAGTTCCAATTTTGTCATTTTTAAGCAGGCATATAAAGAAAGTATTATCCCTAGTGTTTCCAAATATAGAAAAATTGAAAGACTATGCTCTTCAACTTCCTCAAAGCAAACCAACTTCAAGGGGTCCTTTTTTTGTGCTTGGGGGTGAAGCTCGGGTTTTATATTAGGCAAGTGCTCTACCAACTGAGTTACGTCATCCCCAGCAAGCTCACCGGCAAGAGTCCGTTGCCTTTACAAAGCAAGCTAATCTGTTATTCCCGGCTGGCTTCTAGTGATCTGTTCTATTGCTAGAAATCTGAAGGTACCACTGAGCCCTCACTTGTTTGTTGAAATCATGGAGCTACATTAACAAGCCGTTTTCCCGAGTCAAGGCTGCCGGCCCACTTGTGGCACGTCCTTGCCCACGAACATTTTCTGAAAGTCAACGTTTCCTATCACTTGCTCCAAAATTAAACCAGAGATACATCATTCAGGAAGAAGCCAGATGCACCGAAGAGAGAAAAATTTGCTTTATCAGAGGGGCAGCCTTCTCTTCCATCCCATAGCAATTTAAATTCATTTGCTGAAATGCAACCAGTCTTTTAGTCGGGTCCTTTTGCATAAACACCAAGTTAGCATAAATGCAAAATAGTTCACGTGATTAAATCTTTATAACACCATAATTTATCACACTCGTGTGCTCGGGCACGTGCACCCGCCCGCGCGCGCGCGCGCGCACACACACACACACACACACACACACACAGAGAAAGAGAGAGAGAAAGAGAGAGAGAGGTCTTTTATTTGTTGAGATCTCTACATTTTTTTCAGAGTTCTCATCTCTCATCAGCTCTCTGAGGAAGCTGCCTTGTACTGCCCCAGACTCTTAGTGTATTTAGTTCTAAAGGATAGTGTACAGAATAAAGGGAAATTTTAATTTTGTTTTTAATAGGACTTATATAATTCAGGCCTAGCTTTGGTGGAGAGAAGGGGACAAGAAGCACATTAGCATTTATTGTGCTCCCGCTATATGCTAAACATGCCTGGAAACGCCGTCTCTCACAAGCCCAGAAACAATGCTTGCTCATAAATTTACTTTTAATTTTAGAAATGAGAAAACTAAGTCTCGGGGAGGTTAAGCTACACTCTCAAGTTCTCAGACTGGGACTGAAACAGGAGCTGCTGACGCCAAGCTAAGGCCCTTTCCATTTTATTGGGCAGTTTGGTCTCGTGAAAAATGCACTCATACAAGGGTATTAGCATCTTATGTATTACAGGGGATTAATCGGTATCCTTTAGCGCCTCCAGCATTGAATCCCACGTGCACGCCCGCATGCAACACACACACACACACACACACACACACACACACACACACCATCCTGAATTCCCCTGACTGAAATTCAGCACGGAGGACAGTTCCTGAGTCATGTGTACAGGAAGCTGTCCTTGAATTCCTTGCTACACGCCCCCACTCCCCGCTCTTGACTTCCCAAGTGGCTGAGAGGGGAGGAAATATGAGAGAGAGAGAGAGAGAGAGAGAGAGAGAGAGAGAGAGAGAGAGAGAGAGAGAGAGAGAGAGAGAGAGAGAGAGAGAGAGAGAGAGAGAGAGAGAGAGACTAAGACTGTATAAGGTAGGTTCCTCTGACACCACGGTGGAAATTAGCACATTTCCCAGAAGACCAAGATAAAAATGCATGTGAGAAGAACCAGGGAGCCAAACAGATGGGGCAGTAAAATGGAGGCCGAATGAGCTCATCAGGATTCCCAGCACATGGGTTAAGTCCACACCGGGCTCTCGGGTGACCCGGGACCAGCCGACATAGTGAACGAGTGGGTGGTTACTATGCCGCCGCCGCGTCGGTTACACTGAGAGATTAGGTGGCAGTGATTCACTGCTGCAGATCTGCACGACTTTCTGAAGGAACAGAAAAATCTGTGGGCCCTGGGCTCTGTCACTCACACAGCCGTTCTCTTGGGTGGCGTGAGTCACGCGCGCACAGCGTCTTTCAGGTAGACGGACTCGGTGCCGTGAGGAAGAAATCAAGGCAGAGAGAGATCTCAGGCTGTCAGGAACAGCTTCCAGCTACAGCCACAGCCTCTCCCTGTGTGATAGTCTATCTGCTGTTTACACAGCCAGCCTGCCCTTCCACACTCGGCCTTGGCTACAGGAAGTTCACAGCCCACACAGAAGAAAACCAATGTTTTTTAACGTTTATCACGTGGAAGAATGAGTCCTTCCTCCCAGAACTCCCAGGCTCTTGAATAAAGCCAGAAGGACCATTAAAGAGTTGACGCTAATTGCCTTATCTTTTCTACAAGGTCCAAAGAGGAGAAAATGGCTTGCCCCAAACCACTTAGCTAGTAACAGTTGGCATTGGGACTGGAACGCCTCATTCCTAAACCGGCAGATTTTTCCACTGTACTGGGAAAACAAAATAAAACTGCAAATAGCATAAGTCCTCTGACTTTGCTGTCTCCAGAGAAAATAACATCCTCAATGCCTGGGTCTTTCCATCTGGGGTTTGGCAGATCTCTTTGCCGATCGCGTCTCATAGTGGAAACTCTTGTAGGAAGTCGAAGAGCAATTATTTTGGGGAATATATGCTATTTTTATGTCTTCTTGTACATCGCCTTCTTTGGTCAGGAGGAAATTAGAATTCTGGAAATACACTTGATTTAATTATTAAAAGGACAAGCCTCGGCTTCAAGTAGTTGCAAATATGAATTATTAGTCCATGTCATGGAAGGATTGGAGAACGACATAGGAACAATAATAATCTACTGTCACATCCAATTAAGATCTGCCCTCGCTTATGAGTAAAAGAGCGTCGGATCTCTGAGTGGAAACTTCAAGCTGCACGTCTGTATTTGGATAATTCTGAACATGCCTGGATTTGGTACCTTACAGCATCCTCTAAAAATGTACTATGCTAGAAAGTGTTTTGAGAGTTTGTTGCCTTCGTGATTGCAATTTGTGTATGTGTGGGTTTATTTGAGCTTTTGAGTTTCCATGTAGCCAAAGAAAGTCTAGAAAGAAACTGTAGACTCAAGGTCAAATTGAACAAGGGGAAACTTTGTGGTGAGTCTAGACAACAAGGCCATTTGCCCAGCATTCACCTTACCCCCAGTCTCCTTACCTTTTCCACTGATGAATAGTCTCACCCAAACCATCCTTGCTCCTGTGTCCTCTGCTCTGGATCCTGTGGAGTCTGAATTTCCTGTCTGTAGTTTTTAATCCTTGAATAGATTTTTCATGAATAAAACTTTCCTTATAATTTAGCAACACTGTCCTTGAAAACCCCACAACTATTTACATAACAGAAGCTATTGTTTGAAGTGCAAAACAGGTCAGAATTTGGTTTCTAGAGATTAATCACTGCAGTCTATTTTGTATTATCATAATAATTTCATTTATTTTGATACAAATTTGTTTTCAGAATCAACCCCAGCTTCTGCGCACAAGTGACAAATCCATTTGTTTCTGGTAGAATGGATAATGTGATTAATGACCTTGCAACAGGATTTCTTTAAAAAGAGGGAACTTTTTTTTTTCTTTTCATTTTTAATTCGCAGTAAACCAGCTCGGTCTGCTAAGTGCGTAACTGTTGTGAACTTGTAAAGCTATGGGTAAGATTTTGAAATAACCCCCGCCCCAAATCTTTTGGGAGATTTCCGGGTATTTATATTAGGTTCTTTCCAAGAATCTGATGATACTAGTCTCCAGGTGTAAAGTGGACTTGCTGGGCAACCTCATTAAAAAGGAGGCATCGTTCTACGACCAGGCCTCATCATGTTAATTCATCCAACCGAGGTCATGCTAAATAAATAAGGTCATGCCTAGAAGGCTATTCCCTGCACAAGAACCTACCAGTGAACTCGTGTCTACAGCCTCCTGGCCTCCTGTGTTGGCATCCCCTCCTTTCTTGCAGCATCCAGGATCCATTTCTGTCCCTGCTGGCCTGAGCTTTTTTGTTTTTCCCCTTGAGTTCTCTAGGGTTGGGCCTAGGATTTGGGTACACCTACAGACTGTCCGCCTCTGCAATCGACCGTCGTGCTTTCCGCGCCAGAACGAGGAAACCTACGTGGGCCGCGTGGGTGGCTCGCGTGGAAGACCCGGGTTCGAGTCCCGCTGGGAGAATTCCTCCTTGACAAGTGGAGTCATCTCGGTCAGGGTTTCTCAGCTGGAAGCCGTGCCAACACCTCTCGTCGTGGGCGTCAAGTTGTCCCCGGGGCTTCTCTGACCGTGAGGGGCCAGCCAACGCTTTCTATGGCCGTTTCCTAAATCCAGTTGCCTTTCCTAAGGAGCCTTGGGGACCCTGGACTCGCGCCTCAGAAACCCGGCCCACGACAGAGCCGAACCCATCCGCCCCTGCCAGCTTAGCGATGCGCCCCCGCCCCGCCCTCTGCGTGACGCGAATGCCGGCGGGCCAATCAGAGAGCGCGGCGCGAGCCCCACGCTCCTGTGGCCCCACCCTCCAAGCTTAAGAAAGGGCGCGCGGGCAGATCTCGGGCCAGAACGCCGCGCAGAGCGGAGAGCGGGCTTTTGGGACGCCAGGCGGCGCTTGTGCTGCCGTTTCCGTGCTGCACGAGGTTCCCTCGAGCGCCGCGCTCCGACAGACGTAGCCGGCCGCGAAGGCGCCCAGACGGCAAGCCAGCGACCCATGCTGAAGTGAGCGCACAGGTCAGCGAGATGCTGGCGTTGCTGACCGCCGGCGTGGCGCTCGCCGTGGCCACCGGACGAGCCGAGGACAACCCGATACCTGGCAGTCGCTTCGTGTGCACCGCGTTGCCCCCCGAAGCGGCGCGCGCCGGCTGCCCGCTACCCGCGATGCCCATGCAGGGAGGCACGCTGAGCCCCGAGGAGGAGCTGCGAGCCGCTGTGCTGCAGCTACGCGAGACCGTCGTGCAGCAGAAGGAGACACTGGGCGCTCAGCGAGAAGCCATCCGAGAGCTCACCGGCAAGCTGGCCCGCTGTGAGGGGCTGGCGGGCGGCAAAGCGCGCGGCACGGGGGCCACGGGCAAGGACACCATGGGCGATCTGCCGCGGGACCCGGGCCACGTCGTGGAACAGCTTAGCCGCTCGCTGCAGACCCTCAAGGACCGCTTGGAGAGCCTCGAGGTACCTGCGCGCGATGGCATCTAGCGGGTGGTGGACCCCGGGATCGTGGGACGGAGGGTGCGGGAGAAACGGGTAGGTGGGCTGACTGGGCGCCCACATCC
Organism: Apodemus sylvaticus; assembly: GCF_947179515.1. NCBI lineage: Eukaryota > Metazoa > Chordata > Mammalia > Rodentia > Muridae > Apodemus > Apodemus sylvaticus. Next base: position 22,214,446 of record NC_067493.1, on the reverse strand, counting down.
ACTGGGAGAGCTGAGTTCGGGGGGGTGCAAGTCTCGTCCTGCTCTGGACTTACTGGGGTGGCCTCCCGTCTCCTTGTCCTCTTCTGTCCCCATGTTCGATGGGAAAGGTGAAATCCCCACCCACCCCATCTCCATCCCGTCGCGCGCGGGGACTTGCCCACTAGACTCTCCGTGAACTTACCGAGGTTTTTGGCTAAAGAAGCCAGACCGCCAGGCCTGGAGGGCAATACCCGGTGACTCCGGCAGCCTGTTTCCTCTTTGCAAACCTCTGCTCCCCCTGGCTGTGCCCAGTGCTGAGTCTGTCGCCGCCGGAGGTCAGCTGCCCCTGGGCATCTGGTGTTTTCTTTGACAAATTGGGTCGGGGTGTGGGCGGCCTGGGCTTGAGTGATCTGCAGGAAAGTGGAGGGGGAAAGCCAGCGATCCCAGGACGAGAACAAGCCCCTTATTAAGCTCAAAGACGCCTCTTCATCAAGTCAGAATTTTTTAAAGATGCCCTTAGCTATGACTTTAGGGGAACGGACTTTATCCCGCTGTCTTCTCCCGTGGGTAATATGGAACTTTGGGGGAGAAATCATCAATTAATTTTCATCTTACTTCCCACCTTGTTTAGGAAGTGTGGACATTTCTGTTAACAGCGTTTATCAGAAATACCTATTAGCAAAAATGGGGTTTAAATTACAGGTGTTAATTATTGCTAAATTATCAGAGTGTTTCTTTTGGCATGATTGCTATATACAGTATTTCCAGCATCTGTGGATCCATGAGTCATGATTACTGAGAGCTGACACTTCTTGAGTTCTAAGTGTGACTCAGGCAGATTATTTAATTTTAACCCTTGTAATGGAGAATAGCAGGAGACAGGTCCAGTTTTCTACAATTTATAATCTGAAACACTGGGGCACAGAGATTCAGGGGCTTGCCCAGGGCTCCTGGCTGAGGGTGGCTGGCTGCCTCTGAGGCAGCGTGATAGCAGAGGAGGGAGAGAAATAGGAAGTGAGGGTTTGGATGCATTAAAACGGAGCTGTCCTTTTCCAGGAATGTCTCGGAGCCCCTTTGCCCTTGTACCATTTTGGAACTTGGGGACTGTGTTCATTTCTAGATGAAAGCCCTAGATGGGCTTTGAGTACCACTGATTAACTGAAAAACGATTTTGCCCGATTTAGGGGCTTTATATGACATAGAATTATAGATGTTGGCTAAATTTTTTGGCTCTTTGGTAAGAGGAGAAAGTGAGATTCACAAGTTTCAAATATTGCAGGAAGTAATTTTTGTCTGACTTTGAAAGCCTTTCCCTACCCCCACCCCACCCCCAAAAAAGGGCATCAGTAAAATGTTCTCTTTTGAGCCACTGGCACAGTTTGATGCTGCCTTGGCGCTCCTTGCTGTGTGGTTGGGTCACTGGAGCTGCGTGCCACAGTTTCTATTCAACTGGCCTGAATCTCTCTCCCTCCCACCGTTCCAAAGCTCCAGCTCCGCACAAACGTGTCTAACGCTGGGCTGCCGAGCGACTTCCGAGAGGTGCTCCAGCGAAGGCTTGGGGAGCTGGAGAGGCAGTTGCTGCGCAAGGTGGCTGAGCTGGAAGATGAGAAGTCCCTGCTCCACAATGAGACCTCGGCTCACCGGCAGAAGACTGAGAGCACACTGAACGCACTGCTGCAGAGGGTGACTGAGCTGGAGAGGGGTAGGTGCTGTGTGCCTGGTGCTCCGTCTGAGAGTGGCCTCTTTTTTACCACCTCAGGCAGATCTAGGATTTCCATTTATGGACTGCAGTGAAGCAATGGTAGTGGCACAGCATGGAGATGATCCTCAGATGTCTGTGTGCATGACATAGATTGACTGTGCTCATAGGGATTAGCTCCTAGCCCGGCCAGCACTGCCCTGGTGGGGGTGGAGGGCAACAAAGGCACTCTGAACCAGGCTTGGCTAAACAGCCTGACCTCTGACCTCCTGCCGGATGGTAACTAGTCAGTATAGAAGAGTCTGGTCATCTTTCTCTTTCATGTCGTGTTAGGTAAGACTCTCCCATGAGAGACTGAAGAAGAGACTAAGGCTCCTTAATGCTTCGGTTTGTAGTCTCAACCCCTGACTTTCTGGGTGACCTGTGGGGTTTTAGGTTTGGTGGTAGAGGGTATAGAATTATTCTCAGATTCATGAAGGCAGGTTCAGTGTCATGATTGACAGGAGACCGTCCAATAGAAAACTGTCCCATGACCCTTGTCGTGAGCAGAAGGGTCAGGTGAAGGAGGACATGAGCTAACGGGCCATTGTTTCATTCAGTCCCAGTTTCCCACAACACCTTCCTGTTTGCTGTTATTCCCCTTGCTTTTCTTACAAAGGGATGAGAAAGCTGCTTATCTATTTGACTTAGATTCTGGGTTTTTTTTTTTTTTTTGGTTTGTTTGTTTGTGTATTTCTGTTTCTGTTTCTAGCTCCTTGAAACAGCATCTTATTATATAGCCTAACCTGGCCTTCAGCGTGCCATCCTCCTGCCTCAGCCTTCAAACGCTGGGATTACAGGCATGTGCTGCTGATTCTGACTTGACATTGATTCCTGAGTTTTCAAAACAGTTTCTTCCCTGTCTTCCTTCTACTGCTTGGTGACATCAGGAGACGCCCGGGGTCTCAGAGCCTTCCTCAAAGGCAAAGCAACCGCCTCTGATTCTTGCTTGACAAGAGGGAGAGGAGCATCCTCCTCCCCACCCCACCCCCAATCACAGTGGATCCTTGGGAGGCACAGGGCCAAGGAGTGAGCACAGCAATAAGTAACTGAAAGGGGTACCTAGGATCAGAGGGGACTTGGTGGCGACGCACCTACCTTGGCACGGTGCTCGGTTTACCAGCACGGAGAAGGGTCAGAATAAATCCGGAGAATGGACTACATTTCACAGATGAGACAAGCTCATTTCCCAGGCAGACAAGTCCCCTTTATGGATACTTGCTGAACACACCTGAGACACTTGTCATAGTGACATAAACCTGAGCCTCTCCATTATCTGTTCTTGAGCTCCAGGCCAGTGGACAAGTGTGCCATACTTAGTAGCTTTCCCAGCTGTTCTAACCCAGAAGGAGCAGTCAAGGCTCAGGCAGCCATGCTGGTTCTGGCACCCACAGTCTTGCCCCTTCGTTCTCACTGAAAGCCCACAGCTGAACAGCCCACAGGATGCCAGGCTAGCGAGAGCCAAGCCACTGTACAACAGTGGTTCAGAGGAAACACACACACACACACACACACACACACACACACACACGAGGGCGTGTATATGGGTATTTTGCCTACATGCATATGTATATCCCATTTACACCGGGTGTCCACAGAGCCTAGAAAAGGATGTTGGATCCCTTGGGACTGGAGTTACAGATGATTGTGAAGTCCCTATGGGTACAGAGAAATGAGTCCGGGTTCTCTGCAAGATCAGCAGTGTTCTTAATTGCTGGGCCGTCTCCAGGCCCAGACTTCCCTTTGACTCCCCCACCTTAGGAATGCTAGACTTTTTCCTTGTGTTCCACCCACTCAATTCTAGAATGAGTCTTAGAGGAAAATGACCATCTGGTGAGCCATTTGTTTCTGGGCATTTCTGAGTTCATGCTCATTCTGCTTTATGTCCACCGTAGAAGGGCGTGCAAATGCTCAGCCCCCGATGTGTCCCCCCCCCCCCCGTGGAAGGCATGCAAATGCTCAGCCCCCAAAGTGCACTAGAGTTGGAACTCCACCAGCTTCCTTAGAAGCACCTAGCTGAGCCCCGTAGAGACTCAAGCATGCGGCTGGTTGGGAAGGCTCCGGGGAGTTTCTGTCCTCGGATTCATCATTCTATATCAGATACGAGCCAGATGCTTAGCCGTAGGTTTCGTATCTTCTATTAGCCCTGTCACAGGTATCCATGACAGGTACAGATGACGCAATCGTGATGCTTGAGTCTCTGCAGATCTGAGAAGTTAGTAGTGATCCCATAGAAGAAATGGGACTTTTAACCCTGCTGGGCTTGAAGTTCTTTATAGCCCAGCAAGTAGCAGCTGACTCTGCACAGCACCCATGTCCCCAGTATACCCATTTCTCTCGTCTGCAAGACCTGTTCGTTTGTGAAGGCTTCAGGGTCCGGGCCAGCAGGCCAGGTGCAGCTGGCTGGGTGCTGAAACCCCCCCTGCATTAGTGCTGAGAAACAGGAACTTCCTCCTTCCCAGCCCCAGGCTGCGCGCCCCGCCCCTCCATAGGCTTGTCCACCACCTGCAGTTTCTGATTTATTGGTCAAGCCTTTTAATTCCTTAATTGGTTCTAACTAAGTTTGCTCTGAACCTCCAAGCTGTTTTATTCAAATAAAGGGTACCAGTTGTCAGGCTAGAGCCCCCTCCCAGCCTCTCCACTCTCCCTGCTCTAATTAAACCTATCTGTTGTCACCGACCTAATGATATTACCGACCCCGAGTCTTATTAAGTTGGCAAGCCTGCCCACCTTCAAACATAGAAGCCATTTCTCCTTATTAGATAATGATGCCTTCATTAAGAACACGGCCATTTGCCACTTGAAGACTAAGCACCAGTGGCTATGTGTGGTGGAAACGGGCTTCTGGTCCTGTTGGTTCAGTAGCTGGGTGACCTTAGATAAGTTGTTTCTCTGAAGCCTCAACACAACACTACAACCTACAAAATTAGAGCAGGTGTTGTCTGGCTTTGTACTTTTCTTCAGCATATTGGGGGGCAAGCCCCTGCTTTTACAGTGGCTAGCTTCTTCAGGTACTTGAGACCATCAGGTCTCCATAGCCCATAGTTTTGGGAGATACTTACCATGGGAGGTCAGGCTAAATCAGGGAGACTACATAACTACAGAAGCAGGAGCAAATACTAGCTAGAAAACCCCAGAGAGACCAAAGGTGACCCTGGACTCTGCTGTTGGGCTGTGCAGGAGACTTTTGCAGAATAGGACTTTGGTATATCATGATGGAGTGGAGTAGGTTGTCTGGCTGTCTGGCCCTTTAAGGGTGCTTAGTAGGTAGTTGTTGAGTGAGTGAGGAACTGAGGTTCCCTCATTGGCAGGATCTGATCCTTATGTACAGGGGAAGCTATCACTGGGACCACTCACAGAATCATGTTGTTTCTGCAAACAACTGTTACATTACAATGAGCTTCAATCAAGATGCTGAGGTTCAAACACTTAAGATGTGCCGTGTGCATGAGGACAGCTTGAGATGGGGGAACATGTCAGGGGTGGGTCTTACCACTACCAGTAAGTTCTGGAAGGTCTAAAGGTCTGGCCAGGTGTTAGCCTGAGGGGGGCACCACCTCTGCATGCATCTGTCTCCCCTACCCCCATTCCACATTCCAGAAAACAGTCCAGCAATGCAGTCTTTTTTGTTTTGTTTTGTTTTGTTCTTCGAGACAGGGTTTCTCTGCCTAGCCCTGGCTGTCCTGGAACTCACTCTGTAGACCAGGCTGGCCTCTACCTGCCTCTACCTCCCAAGTGCTGCGATTAAAGGCGTGTGCCACCACCGCCCAGCTCCAGCAATGCAGTCTTCTCTTGAGAAGGAAAGGTTATGTCAGGAGCAAAGGGTTTCCCAGAGAGGACTGAGACCAACCCAGCGGGCACTGAGACCAACTGTCCCTTGTGAGGAAAGCTGTAGCGTGCACCTCAAGCCTGGCTCCTTTGAGCAGTGGTAATCATTCCCTATGGAAGTGATGCAGGCTCACCATTCACAAGTGTCATCCAGTGCTCCGGTCCTGGGAGATATTCCTCCCTCAAGCCTTGGTCCCTTGGGTTTCAAAGCCTGCCCTTAAGAAAGAAGACAGAGGGGCAGCATGCTGAAGGAAAGGTGGAAGGAAATAAGACTCAGTTGAGGAAGAACAAGAAAATTAAATCCAGTGTCTCTAATCCCTTCCTCCCTTTCCTAGTCATTGAGACTGTGAGGCTCAATGGAGATCAGAAAGGACCAGAGTTGGGTGTTTTGTTTTTGTCTGATTTATTTGTGGATTCAAAGAAGCCCCTTGCAGGCTGTGGTGGTATACATAAATAAACCCAGTACTTGCTAGGTGTCTTAGTCAGGGTGTGCATTCCTGCACAAAACCCTAAGACACCAGGCTAAGGCAGGATTGTGAGTTCAAAGCCAGCCTGGGCTACAGGTTACACAGCAAGGCTTCTACTCAGAAACAGATAGGAATGAAGAGGTCTCTTAAATATTTTTTGTTGTTTTCTGTGAATGTATACATGCATAGGCATATGCATGTATGCTGTGTGTGGAGGCCAGAGAGAGCCTTAGATCCCCTGGATCTGGAGGTACAGATGGCTGTGAGTTGTCTGTCACATGCCTACTGGAAATTGAACCTGTGCTTTGGAGGAGCAGCAAGTGGGCTTAGCTGCACTCCAGCTCTGAGGCCTCTTTCCCTATCCTACATGATGGAGGTAGGCTGGATATGGGGGTACACACCTTCAGTCCCAGCACTTAGGAGGCAGAGGTTAGGCTGAGCAGGAATTATAGGACAAAATTACACAATGGCACCATCTCAAAAAGGAAAAGAAAAGGTAGAGACAAGTTCTCTGTGATGTCTACTGTATTTCTCACAGAATATCCCTTCCCCTTCACACCTCCAGGAGCATCTTGGAGGCCACACACCTGCGGGTGCCTCTGCCTGGATTCTCCCCCACAGGTCTCCTGTCCCAGGCCTTTCTCAGGTCTTTAGCCTACCCTTCAGTCTTCCTCTAGCCACCGTCCTCCTCAAGGAAGTCCCCGCCCCCTCCCCTCTTCCCCTTCTACTGTCTTTGGACTGATTTCCCACCAGAGTCAAGGGCTGTCCCTAGGACTGCTGGGTCTGGCACTTTGACAAGGAGCTGGAGTGCTCTAGGTCTGCCTGAGTGGTGGGTCCTGGTGAGGTACTTAGGCCAGGCTACCCTGCTGTAACCTCTCTTCCTCCCACCCAGGCAACAGCGCATTCAAGTCACCAGATGCATTCAAAGTGTCCCTTCCTCTCCGCACAAACTACCTGTATGGCAAGATCAAGAAGACACTGCCCGAGCTGTACGCCTTTACCATCTGCCTGTGGCTGCGGTCCAGCGCCTCGCCGGGCATTGGCACGCCATTCTCCTACGCTGTGCCTGGGCAAGCCAATGAGATTGTGCTGATAGAGTGGGGCAACAACCCCATTGAGCTGCTCATCAACGACAAGGTGAGGTCATTGGGGCCTTACTCGGGGTCCGAGGGGGCAGACCCTGGAGGGAACTGGCACGTGCTGCCTTTCCGTAGGATCAGATCAGATCCCAGCCAGGCCACCATCTGCCTCAGCTACTGACCAGGCAGTAGTGCTTGCCTCCACAGCGTGAGATGGGGTGGCAGAGGATATCTGCAGCCTGTGGGGACCCTAGCTCTGAGTCTGGCCAACAACGGGTGCTTGAGGATCCCCGTGTCACAGGAGTGGAAGGAGTAGGAAGACAGGACCCCACACACAGGACCCCACACATAGGACCCCACACATAGGACCCACACACAGGACCCCACACACAGGACCCCACACACAGGACCCACACACACAGGACCCACACACAGGACCCCACACACAGGACCCACACACACAGGACCCACACACAGGACCCCACACATAGGACCCACACACAGGACCCCACACACAGGACCCACACACAGGACCCCACACACAGGACCCCACACACAGGACCCACACACAGGACCCACACACAGGACCCCACACACAGGACCCACACACACAGGACCCACACACACAGGACCCACACACAGGACCCCACACATAGGACCCACACACAGGACCCCACACACAGGACCCACACACAGGACCCCACACACAGGACCTACACACAGGACCCACACACACAGGACTCCACACACAGGACCCCACACACAGGACCCACACACACAGGACCCACACACACAGGACCCCACACACAGGACCCCACACACAGGACCCCACACACAGGACCCCACACACAGGACCCCACACACAGGACCCACACACACAGGACCCACACACACAGGACCCCACACACAGGACCCCACACACAGGACCCACACACACAGGACCCCACACACAGGACCCCACACACAGGACCCACACACAGGACCCCACATACAGGCAGCCTTTGTGGCTCTTCCTAAATGCTCTGGTCAAGAGTACCAAGAGTGTAGATACACACTTTAAAGGGATCAGGTTTATTGTGATAAAATGTACATTCAGTTTTAGCTGGCCTCGACCAATGCAGACCACAATAAACATATAAAACAGTCCCACCACCACGCTCCCCCATGCACCATGTAGTCAACTCCTGCCCAGCCCTTCTCGGTCTCTGGCAACTGTTCTCTCTCTTCCCAGAGCAGATGCTCTGTTTTCACAGGCAGTAAGGGCTATGATCTCCTTGAAAGACTAATTGTGAGCCTCCCATCACTCAGCCACCTAGTTGGGTGTGGTGACACACTTTTTAAGAGCTTGGGAAGCTAATGCAGGATGACTGAACTGAAAGCCAGCTTGCGCCACAGAGCAAGCCCTGTCTTTAAACAAAACAAATGAATCAAACTTTTCTCCTAAAGTCAGATCCAACACGATAAAACTATGTTCTTAGTCCAGCATTTGAATGGCTGTCCCTGCTGTAGATGGCCCAGGTCCGGCCTCCGTTTGGGTGAAGAAGAGACCTTTGCTGGTCTGTGATCTTAATCGAACTGCCACTGGGTGGAGTTTGTCTACTCTGGGAGCACTGTGGAGAACTTCCTGAGCTAAGGATTTATTGTTCTAAATAACACTGTAATCCCTGAGAGTCTTGTTTTCCTCTCCCTTTAGACCTCTTGTAAACAGCCAATTCCTGGGAGGGAGACCTCAGGTTGCTAGGAGACCAACAGTAACAACAGCACATCCTTGTGCTCACAGGCTTCTGGGGCTTGCCTGAAGTTGAGTGTGGGGACTGTATGTGCACACTCCTGTACTGTATGTGCACACTCCTGTACTGTATGTGCACACTTCTGTACTGTGCTGACATGCACATGCATATAGAGGCCTCCTGACCTTTGGTTGACACAGGCACACACACACACACACACACACACACACACACACAATTCTCTTAGTGCTACCTGTCAGGGTCTATACAGAGCCCAAGCTAGTAAGGGAGTCAGTGGCTAGGCCCAGAACCAAGAATGTCCAGTGTCCTGAGACTTTGCCCAGGACAACCTCCTGAATGTCATACACACAAGGCAAGCAGGGTTTGGTGTGTCACTCACAAGACAAGGAAGGGAATCCCAGCAGGAGTCCTGGACTGGAAAGATAACTAACCCAGATGACATTGCACTCCCGTCCCTGATGTCCACAGGTCGCACAGCTGCCCCTGTTTGTTAGTGATGGCAAGTGGCATCACATCTGCATCACCTGGACCACTCGAGACGGCATGTGGGAAGCGTTCCAGGATGGGGAGAAGCTGGGCACTGGGGAAAACCTGGCACCCTGGCACCCCATCAAGCCAGGAGGCGTGCTCATCCTGGGGCAGGAGCAGGTGGGTGCTCTCTCCCGGATTCTACAGAGGAGGCTGCCCAACCCAGCTACCCAGCAGCCCCTTGCTCTTGCCTGAGGTAGCTGTCTCCCAGACCCTGCCACTGTCCTGACAGGCAAGCTCCCTGACTGTGTGAGGACAAAGAGCTGTGGGAATGCCCTTGTAGTCACAGGGTCACCTAGTGGCTCAGCCCCAGCTGCCTGGTAGGGTAAACACCGTAGGAAGAAGTGTTTCCAGTGTCCCTGTGAGTCCCTGCATTCGGCCATGCCTGGTGTACAGCGAGAGAACTGAAATCTTCCTGGAACTGTTCACTTGGGATCCCAGAATCTAGCAAAGGCCACTTAGGAAACCTCTAGTGTGATGGGGAGAGGGGTGCGGGGTGGGGGTGGGGGATGGAGGTGGGAAGAAAGATGATCTGGGACACTTGCTTTCCAGGTGAGGGGTGGCAGGGAAGCCAGCAGGCCCCGGGCAGGGAAGATCACTGAGAAGTGGGGGGCTTGGTCTTGTGCATGGCCTCTTCCCTCCGGTCCACTGCATCACCCCTGAAAGGGGCTGAGAGTCAGGCTTTAGGTGACTGTCTTCCCCTTCTGCCTCTGTTTCCCCTGTGTGAAGTGGGTGTTCCGAGTAAAGCCAATTCCAAGACCTCAGATGCATGGGGCTTCAGGACCTGTAGAATCTGTGGTTCCCTCCATCCACCTTGCTTCCCCGGAGAGTCGGGAGGCCAGTTCTGCTTGTGAATCTATCCCAGAGTGCCTGTTTGCCCTTTCCAGGACACTGTGGGAGGCAGGTTTGACGCCACGCAGGCCTTTGTTGGAGAGCTTAGCCAGTTCAACATATGGGACCGTGTCCTCCGGGCGCAGGAGATCATCAACATCGCCAACTGCTCCACGAACATGCCTGGAAACATCATCCCGTGGGTGGACAACAACGTGGATGTGTTCGGAGGGGCTTCCAAGTGGCCTGTGGAGACGTGTGAAGAGCGTCTCCTGGATCTGTAGCTGCCTTCTCCCTGTCCCGGAGGCCAGGATCGGGCTGTTCTGGGGAGTTCAAGGCATCTGTTTCCCAGTTCAACTAAAACCTCTGGCCTGAACAGAAAAGAGCCGGAGCCTCTGAGGCAGGCTGTGTGGCCGCCCTTGTCTTAGGCTCATTTGTTCCTTACCGTTTTGTCATTTTGGGGGGGCATAGTGACAGAATCCCTGGAAGAGCCCTGAGCCACTTCCTCCTGGGTTTCTAGGAGAGCCTGTGAGCCTCCCCTCCGGTCCCTGTAAATGCTAATGCAGCCCAGCCCTGCCTGTCGTTTGGGATCCTTGATGTCTCATGTGTGCTTCCTTCTGTCCCCTTTGATGGCTGTGTGGTCATCCTACCGGGGTAGCCTAGGTCCCTGTGTGTGTAGCGCATCCCCGCTTTTGACTGAACACAGTGCACAGAAGCTACCCGCCCCTGAACCAGGGCCTCTCCCTGGTGTCATGTGCACTCTGGTCTTTCCCTCTGAGGGAGCTGCAGCTGGTGGAGGGCCAGCTGCCCAGACAATCCCCCGCAGCCTCCCCACCCCGTCGGTCCACCTCTCAGACCCACGCTCCAAAGGATCATTGCTGGGTTGGCTTTGAAAAGCTGCTCTTCTCATCTGGTGCCAAAAGTTCATTTGCAGCTTCTACAACATTCCGTGCGGTTTGGGGATTTACTTTATTCCCCACAAAAGATGAACAGCCATTAGAAGCCTCCCCTCCTTTTGATGCTCAGCCCACTGTGAAGAGTGAGCTTGTTTTGTAAGCCACATTGGTTCCTGTGAGCATCTGACTGTCCCCCATCAAGTATTTCCCCCGGAACTGGAGATTCGGGTGTCATTTGGCTGCTACTTGCTTAGTGACTCCAGGCTGCATCATATATCATAATTTATTTTAAAGAGAGAGTGATTCAGTGGGGAAATTTATAAAGCTATAAATATTATATATTTTATTTTTCATACATGTTTGAAGTGCAGATCCACGGATGTTCCATTTGTAGGACCAGCTTGACGTGCCCATCCTGACATTGTATGCCACAAGAGCTCTTGTGATGATGGAATTTTGATTAAAGTGTGCCGGAAGATGCTTTGAGCTTCTGTTCTCTCTCCCCCTCTCTTGCTCTCCTCTCCCCCACCCCACCCCCATCTCATACACACACACAACTGGAACCCAGCCAGTCTGGGAGCCGTGGGGCTTTGTGCCTCCTGGCTAATGCATGGCTGCTTTGGTTTACCGAGACCTAACCCCAGTCACAGCTGTAAGTGAAGGACATGGAGTGTTGATACTGGGGGGAGGACATTGTCCAAGTGTGTCCCCCTCCTTCAGCATCATGCTATGGGAGTCCAGCAGACCATCTGTCCCCAGCCTGTCCAAGGAGCCCCCGAGATCTCTGCCCTTTCTCTGTGTAGGGTCTCTCGTTGCATTTCATTTAGGTTCTTTAACACAGCTCTCTGAAAGCCAATCTCAATTCACAGGTGAGTTCAAAGGACAATGGAAAGTGGTGTGTGTGTGTGTGTGTGTGTGTGTGTGTACAGGTACATGTGTGTGCATGTGGAGATTGTCATTCTTTAAGGATTATCCACTTTAAAAAATGTGTGTGCAGTGCTGCACCCCTGTAATCCCAGCACTTGGCCAGCCTGGTCTACAGAATGAGTTCCAGGACAGCCAGGGCTGTTGAGAAACCCTGTCTCGAAAAATTAAAAAAAAAAAAAAAAGAAGAAAAAAAGAAAAGATGTGTGTGCGTGCACGCATGTGCACAAGCATGTGTGTATACCATTGGGTTTATGTGTAGAGGTCAGTGGAGAGCCTTAGGTATTGGTGCTTTCCTTCCGCCTTGTTTGGAACAGGGTCTGTTGTTTGCCTCTGCTCAGGCTAGCTAGCTTCTCAGGTCACCCTAGGAAAGCTTGGGTTCCAGGCACGTCTCTGCACTCTGGTCCTTAAGCTTACATGGTAAGAGCTTTATCTAAAATCTCAGCCTGCTCCCCGCTTTCTAATGTCAAGACTCACTCACCTGGGACTCGCACTGAGCCCAAAGCAGGCTCGCTGCCTGGCTCTCTTCAGAACTGGGCATGGAACCTAAGGTTACCAAGCTAGCGCTCTTCAGCTCAGGTTTGGGCTTCTGTTGCTAGTGAAAGGCAGACCGGAGCCACAGCCCGCCTTTGGACCTGGAGGCCTTGTGCCTTTCCCCTGCTCCCTCCTGTTCACCTTTGGTTCTGCAGGGCCAGATGCCACCGCATCCTCCCAGAGGCCCCTCTGTGTGCCCACCTGGGCTCTGGCTGGCACGGCGACAGTCTCCTTCCTGCCACCACTTTCCATTTGTGTGTCTATACTCTTGGCAACTGCAGAGCAACATTTTCAATTTTATGGAAGTTGGCAACTAACAGTGGGACCCCCCCTGACATCACAGACCAGATAGAGTGAGGCTCAGTGGCACTCAGCCTCCCAAACCAAGACTGGTGGGTCATAGAGGTCTCTCAAGTCTATTTTCAATGTGAATTATTACTTGGCAGACTGAACATCATTAGTGTTGGGTAGAACATGAAATTAGGCCAGATGCCCTGCTTGGGGGCCTTTGGAGTTGTACGTGATTAGGCTGGCGGAGAGCAGTTTATTTTTAATCCCTTTCATGTTGAGACTACCAGCTAGGCAGCTCTCCGTGGAAAGGTACCTAGTGGGGAGTGGGGAGATGCTTCGGTCTGTAAAGTGCTGCACAAGCAAGTGTGGGGCAGATCCCTAACACCCAGGCTTTATAAAACTGAGTATGAGGTCTCAGTGCCTATAACACCAGTTCTAGTGGGGGCTGTGGAGGGGAGGGGGGAGTCAGGGGAATCCCTGGAGCTCATTGGCTGGCTACCCTAGCCAATCAGTGAGCTCCAGGTTGGGTGAGCTGCCCTGTCTCAAAATACAAGGTGGAGAGTGATGGCGGAAGAGACTAAATTCACCTCTGGTCTGCATGCACACTCTCGGGTGCACAACCACCCCACTCCCCACACACTTAAGGTGCCTTGGGAGTTTCTCGTTGCCAGGTACTGAGCTGACTCACCTGTCTCTTGGTGCTGCCTCTCTCGGGAAGCCCTGCTCAGCCACACTGCTTCCTTTCTGGAACTGAGGCAGCTTGGGGACCCAGAGTATTATGGGGCCACAAGATACTCGGTGCTGACCTGCCCTAAAGACAAGAGCCCCACCCCCACCCCCGCCCTGCCATGCCCCACCCCCATCCTGATCTAACTGGTCCTACTCCTCACCCATTTGACTGCATGGAGAAGAATCGTCCATGCAGGCCAAGAAGATGATTCAGTTGGTGAAGCGCAAGACCTAGCGAGCACAGGGACCTGAGTTCCGAGTTCAAGTCCCAGAACCCACATTTTAAAAGCTGGGCATGGGACCAGTCATGGCTGCCCAAACCTTTAATCCCAGTATTTGGGAGGCTGTGACAGGAAGGTCTCTGTGAGTCTGAGACCAGCTAGAATACACAGCGAGACCCCGTCTCAGAAAAACGTAAGAAACATGAAGAGACACACTTGTGATCTCAGCTACCTGGCCACCCAGTCAGGCCTAAGAGAGTTCCGAGTTAGTGTGAGGAAGACTTTGTTCCTTTGTTTCAAAAAGGAAGACTGGGCGGCTCAAGGAACATTGCTGAAGAAGAAGAGGAGGAGTCAGTCAGAAGATCAACCCACGATCATCACGGGAGGAAGCATGGTGGAGGTCATGTAGGTATGACGTCGGAGCAGTAGCTGAGAGCTTACGTCTGATCTCAAGATGGAGGGAGGGAGGGAGGGAGGGAGGAAGCTCAAAGCCTACTCCCATTGACACACATTCTAATCCTTCCTAAAGAGTCCAGCAACTGCGGACCAAGCAGTCAAACATGAGCCTGTGGGGCCCATTTTCATTCAAACCACCAGGTACCTACAGGAGACCTGCACAGGATCAACCCAGGAAGCTAAGTCAGCACTCCAACAGGCAGCAACAACCGGATCCAGAGATGACATGAAGGGGCCAGGGGAAGGTGCCGAGGGACAGGGGCAGGGGTGGACATGACCTGAGGGTAACCAGTGGACCGGGGTGGGGGTGGGAGTGGGGGTGGGGTGTGTATGACCAAGATACACTGTCAACTTATAGGAAGTGAAAGAATAAATAAAAGATGTTCTAGTAAAAGAAAGAAAGCAAGTTGGGCTGCTCTCGAGGCTGCCCAGAGTTGACCTCTGACCAACACATACTCTTTCACACTCAACGCGTACAATCATCCGTAGAATCCAGGGAGGGTGTTCCTTGTATCTCGAGTAACCCATCTGAGGAAGACCCTCGGACTCAGTCTGCCAACTCAAAATACTTACTTTTGCTTGAGGCTGAAGATCATCTCCACAGTGAACTCGCTCCTCTCATAAGGGTCGGGGTAGGACATCCCTGGAATTGTTTTGTTGGTTAAGGATCACCATGGAAACCAGATGATCAATGATTCATTATTCAGAGAGTGAACAGCAGCTAAAACCAAGGTAGACTGGTACCAGGTGTCTGCGGAGGAGGAGGAGAAGGAGGTGGAGGAGGAGGAGGAGGTGAAGGAGCAGGAGGAGGAGGAGGAGGAGGAGGAGGAGGAGGAGGAGGAGGTGGAGGAGGAGGAGGCGGCTGCTGTTCCTTTCAGACCCAGGAACCCAGCGCCAGCTCTCGCTGTAGGGAAGTCGTGGACAGACAGCAACTTCCTTTTTAAGCACAGGTATTATCATTTTATCAATGTGTGTATGTGTGTGAGCATGTGTGCGCATGATCGCACGTAAGCTTCACGGCATTCACGTGGAAAGCAGAGGACAACTTATGGGAGTTGCTTCCCTCCTTCTAGCTGTGCGGGTCCCTGGGACACACAGCTCAAGTCGTCGGACTTCTCTGCCGCCTTCACTTGCAGAGCCCTCTCATGGACTGTGTTTTGATGGTATTATTGGGAGATGGTGGACTATAGGACGTAGAGTCAAGTTTCAGTAGATAGAGTGATCATTTATTCTCTCTCTCTCTCTCTCTCTCTCTCTCTCTCTCTCCCTCCCTCCCTCCCTCCCTCCCTCCATGAGAAAGATGCTTTGGCACAATTTCTCTCCTTTGCAGGCAGGATCTTGGTCCGCAATGAGTCTGAGAGTAAAGCACACACACCTGGAAACAGCTTCAGAGAATGCCTCAGTTTACTGGGGGAAACAAAGACTATTTAAACCTTTGGCTGCAGCCAGGGTGCTGGGGGTGCTTCATTTGCATGGGGAGGGATTACAGCTGCTGGCGGACATGACCTTATATGGATGGAGAAAGCAAATGAAGCCTGGCTACCTGCTAGAGACCTTCCTCCTCTAGTGAGGCAAAGAAGGAGGCCACAGGACCAAGTGTGCTGGGACATGCAGGCCTGGGGCTTGGGGGAGGGGCAATCTCAAGATGAGATTGCCGGGCCTTGGACACACCTTAACCTCACTCTGTTCCAGGCCTGCTCCTTCTGGTTGCACGGTTCCCAGGTCCTACCTCTACCTGTGCGTGAGCATGTGTGTGCATGATCGCATGTAAGTTCCTTGGGTTTTTTTTTTTTTTTGGTTGTTGTTGTTGTTGTTTTGTTTTGTTTTGTTTTGTTTTGTGGTTTTTCGAGACAGGGTTTCTCTATGTAGCCCTGTCTGTCCTGGAACTCACTCTGTAGACCAGGCTGGCGTCGAACTCAGAAATCCACCTGCCTCTGCCTCCCAAGTGCTGGGATTAAAGGTGTGTGCCACCACTGCCTGGCAGCTCCTTGTTTTATAAAGTGGGGGTATCACAGTCGTCAGCCTCTGGGTTGGGAATGGTTTGGTACTGAATCAGAACCTGGTTGGTAGTGGCTTTGGCAGCGTTGCCTATTTGCTGCTTTAGAAATTGGATGGAACAGGCAGCCAGGAGGAGGAGGAGGGTTTGAGTACCAAGGTGTGGCAGTCCCTGGGGCATAGTGAGCTCAGAGATCTCAGCAGAGATCCGTAAGCACCTGTACGTTCTGCTCCACAAGCCTATATTCATTAACATAGAATCAGCATCCTGCCCCCACCCCACCCCCACCCCCATAAGTCCAGCATAAGTCCCTCCCTGCTCAGTAAGTCCAGAGCCTTTCCATTTTGTAGAACAACTCCTGCTAGAGAGATGATCTTTCCCTGGAGGGAATCAAGACTGTCTGGGGTGGAAGACATGACCTGGTCAAGCTTATCCTAGAAGATGCCAGATGGCGTGTTTGGATGAGGGCTGCCCCCACGGGTCCTATGGCACCAGCTAGACAGAGAGACCCAGACTGATAAGTAGAAGGAATGATGATTCCTCCCCCTTTTTTGAGTTGCCCTCCCAGCTCCAAGGCAAGTTCTCCAGGCTCATAGAGATAAACCTGGGGTACCATCACTACGGGAGTGCAGAGACCTTGAAAAGGGGGTTTAACACAGGAACTGGTAATGTTACTGCACCAGGGAAGGGGAGGGAGGTTAGCACATATAGACTTGGTAACCTTGATGTTGTGGGAACATGTAAGACGGAGACTTGGAGAGGACTCTACAAGGCAAAAGGGGAAGGATAGATTAAAAGGAGGAATGTTTTGTAACTTTCAGGTGTGTAAGGGCCCATGGGGTTCATGAAGCAGAGATGTTATGGCAACAGCTGACAATCGTGGCATCCCCCAGCCCCCTCACTGCTCTCACCAACACCCACCAATTCTATCCCTGCCCCACCTGCACTTTGCAGTGTGTGCCCCCAGTGACCCCAGAGAGGCTTGTGCTTGTAACGCTCAGTTCTCTCCTTCCGCGTGCAGCATGTGTGCAGGTGAGGGCCAGGGGGTGCTCCCTGGTCCCACAGGCCCACAGCAGTGGGGCCAAGTGACCACAGACTGAGCCCTCGGAAACCAAGAACTAAAAGAAGCCTTCCTCCTTTGGAGTGATTTTCCTTAGGCCTTTTTTTTTTTTTTTTTTTTTTTTTTTTTTTTTTGTCACAGGTGGTTTTGAAAAGCAGGCAGCCATAGCCAGAGAAGGAGAAGTCAGAGGAGGGGCTGAGACAGTGCCAGACTGGCAGGGGCCCAAGCTCGGAGCTTAGTCAAGGTAAGGTTAAAAGGGTAGAGGCTGGGGCTGGAGAGATGGCACAGCGGTTAAGAGCGCTGACTGCTCTTCCGAAGGTCCTGAGTTCAAATCCCAGCAACCACATGGTGGCTCACAACCATCCCTAATGAGATCTGACACCCTCTTCTGGTGTGTCTGAAGACAGCTACAGAGTACTCATCATATATATGTAAAATAAATAAAATCTTTAAAAAAAAAAAGGTAGAGGCTAAACTGGGAAGTATGGAGATAGGGTGGGGTGGTATATATGTGGGTGAGTGTGTGAGTGTGAGTGAGTGTGTGTGTGTGTGTTATGAACATGCGTACATGCAGGTGTGTTCATATAATATATATGCCTATCCATATAATATAATACATTATGCCTGTGCATACTGAGGCTAGAGGAAGGCATAACGTGTTCTATCATTCTCTGCCTTAGTCTATTGAGGCAGTCTCTCTCACTGAACCCAGAGTTAGTCTGGTAGCCAGCAGTGATTCCCCCAACTCTGCTCCCTGTAGCATTGGGGTTACAGGAGCACACACATGCTGTGATGGTTTGTATATGCTCGGCCCAGGGAGTGGCACAATCAGAAGGTGTGGCCCTGTTGGAGTAGGTGTGTCGCTATGGGTGTGGGCTTTAAGACACTCATCCTAGCTGCCTGGAAGCCAGGATTCTGCTAGCAGCCTTCAGATGAAGATGGAGAACTCTCAGCTCCTGCATCATGCCTGCCTGGATGCTGCCACGGTCCTGCCTTGATGATAATGGACAGAAACTCTGAACTTGTAAGCCAGGCCCAATTAAATTTTGTCCTTATAAGAGTTGTCTTGGTCATGGTGTCTGTGCACAGCAGTAAAACCCTAAGACACATGCCTAGATGTTCAGGGGGGTGCTGGGATTCTAAGTCAGGTGCCGTGCTTGCACTGAAAATACCACTGAGCCATCTCTCCAGCCTGGGGTCATTTGATTAATGCTTTAAGAATATATATATATCTCTCTTCTCTCTCTCCCTCTCCCTCTCCTTCTCTCTCCCTCTCCCTCCCCCTCTCCCTCCCCTTATCCCTCCCCCTCTCCCTCCCCCCTCTCCTTCCCCTCTTCCTCCCTCTCCCCCTCCCCCTCCCCCTCTCCCTCTCTCTCCCTCACCCTCCTCCTCTCCCTCTTCCTCTCTCTCCCTCCCCTCTCCCTCCCCCTCCCCCTCTCTCTCCCTCGACCTCCTGGTAGATGGAAAATGGACTGGGGATGAAACAGGAAGACTGGTGAGGAACAGCATCTCGTGTCAAGGTTAGAGGTCATGGTTGACAGAGGGGGTGGGAGAGTGGGAGGGAGGGTTTAGCACCCGTTTGGAAACATTTGCTGCTATGGTGCAGGAGACATAAATCAAATGTGAAGCTTTAAAGCACTTAAATCCCAAGTACAATGAACTCAGAGACAGAGAGACAGAGACCCAGAAACTTCATAACCGAGTTATGAAATGTCCCAGACATGGTAGGTGATAGCTCAGTTGGCAAAGTGATCAAGTTACAAGCAGAAGGCCCTGAGTTTAATCTCCAGAACCCATGTGGAAAAACTGTGAGAGCCAGGTGTAATAGATAATTCATGGAAGCCCAGCGCTGGGCGCTCTGGGGCTTTGCTGGCCAGCCGGCCTAGCTTATTTAGTGAATTCCAGGCCATGAGAGACCTCGTTTCAAAAACAAAAAAAAACAAAAAATAAAAAACAAGGCCTGGTTCTCAGATTGTCTTCCGGCCTTCACATGCACATCCCAGACACACGCACTCGCACACATATGAGCAGCACACATTATACACGCACTCGCATACATACGAACATCACATATTACGCACACACTAGCACACATATGAACATCACACATTACACAGGTACTTGCACACATATAAACATCACATTTTACATATGTACTCACACACATATGAACATCACACATTACACAGGTACTTGCGCACATATGAACATCACATCTTACATATGTACTCACATACATATGAACATCACACATTACATACGTACTCACACACATGAATATCACACATTACATACTCACTTCCACACATATTACACATGGGGGGAGAAACCCTCAGAGACCAATCATAAAAACAAGGGGGAAAGGCTCATCATAAACAGTGATCTTAATCAGCTTACAGCTGAATTCTCATCAGAATCTCCAAAGAGGGATATCATATTCAAAGCACTGGGAGAAATAGGTTGTCAATCAAGAATCTGACATCCACCAAAACTATTCTGTCAAAGCTGAAGGCAAATTAAGACAATCCTAAGGACACACACAAACAAAGACCTGACACAATTTAACACTGGCAGGCTCGCCAGTTAGCAGAGGGGAGTCCTGGAGTTTGACACTCGGACCTGCAGTAGGAAATGCACAGCACCAGGTGTGGGGCTGTAGCTGTAATTGTGACATTTGAGAGGCTGAGGCAGGAGAATTTAAGTTTAAGGGCAACCTGGGTTTTATGCTGAGAACTAGAAGGAGAAAAAGAAAGAGGAAGAGAAGGAGGAGGAAGGGGGTGAGGAAGAGGAGGAAGAGGAGAGGGTGAGGAGGAAGAGGAGGAGGTGAGGAAGAGGTGGCTGAGGAGATAGGGGAGGAGAGAGGGAGGAGGAACAGAAAACAGAACCAAAGAACACTTGTTAAGTGTAGCCACATGGGAAATTGTGAAAGACAGTGTAAATACAATTTGTGTGTGTAGCCCTTCTCTTCTATGTGATTTAAAAGACAATTACACAAAACAATAACTATAAATTTGCATCGACAGGACGGACAAAGTATACAAAGTTGCCATTTGTGTAACAATGACAGACCACCCGGAAGAGAATGGAGCTATTACAAAAGCAAAATTTGGGGCACTATTATAATTAAATTAATAGTAATCCAAACTACAGTGCTATAAACTAAGATGCTAATTATAGTGCGCAGGAAACTACTTAAGAGGGTGGCTCAAAAGAATGCATTCAAAGACACAGGCCTGGAGGCTGGGAGTCCTGCCGCACACCTTCTAGCCCAGCACCTGGAAAGCAGAGGCAGGTGGAGCTCTGTGAGTTCGAGGCCAGCCTGGTCCACAGAGTGAGTTCTAAAACAGCCAGGGCTACACAGTAAAACCCTCAAAACAAAAAAGGAGGAGGAGGAAGAGGAAGAGAAGAAAAGAAAGAAAAAGGCAGAAGGAAAGACAGACAGAAAGAAGATAGAAAGGTAGATAGATAGATAGATAGATAGATAGAAATGTAGGTAGGTAGATAGATAGAGATAGATAGATAGATAGATAGATAGACAGACAGACAGACAGACAGACTGGAGAGAGAGCTAAGCAGTTAAAGGTACTGACTGCTCTTTCCGTGATGGATCAGTCCCCAGGCCCAGTGTTAGGTAGTGGTATCAGCAGTGATGCTGGTGGTGGCAGTAGCAATGGAGGCGCTGAGCCTCCACACCACACGGGGCACATGTTTCTCCCCAGAACATCCTTAGCACAGTATCTCGAAGAGGTTAAGATGCAACCAGTAAAAATGGAGGAGGAAGAGTCGTTCCCTCAAGAATGTTGTCAGCCGTAGCTTATGCTGAAGTTGAAGTCAAGACCCAGGCTTATCATCCTCCAGAGATAGACAGGTTATACTCCAGAGATACCACCAGGTTAGGTGGCACCGAGGGATTCTAAGGCTAGCCCAACCTCACATGCCTGTCTAAAATGCCAGCTGGAGAGACGGCTCAGCAGTTAAGAACACTTGCTTCCCAGAGCTGACATGGTAGCTCACAAGCACCCGTAGCTCCAGTTCTGGGAAACCTCTGGGGCCCCAGGCATGCACACAACACACACACACACACACACACACACACACACAGTCAAAACACTCATATGCATAAAGTAAAATAAATAAATCTGAGAAAAGTAAGATGCCGATGGTGTTGGACATCAGCTGTAGCTCCTCAGCTGGCCTCCACCTTGTTGTGCTTTGCTTTAAGACACACACACAAAACAAAACAGAACTAACCAACTGAGCAAAGAAACCCAAAGTCAAGCGAAAAGTTACCCCTCCTGTCCTTAGGCACCACCCAACTTCTAAATCAAACATGAAGGACTGGAACCAAGTCTATCCTCACACTCACAGTCATGTTCTAACTGCTTCTAATCTGGTTCTACCCAGATTCATGCTCAAGCCAGTTTAATCCCGCGTGCATTTCCAGGTCCTTTGTGTGGAGTCATCCCAGGATGCATGAGAGAGATGGTTTAAGCCAGAGATTTTGGAAGTTGTCATCTCAGAAAGCCTTTATCTGAGTAAGGGCATCTGGGTTGGGACATTTTCCATAGTGTGTGTGTGTGTGTGTGTGTGTGTGTGTATTCACACACATTTGAGTATAGACCAGAGTGACATCTGGCGTCTTCTTCAATCACACTCCACTTTATTGTCTGAGACAGAGTCTCTCACTGAATCTGGAGCCTGAGTATTTGATTAGACTGGCTCCCCAGCAAACTCCAGGGAATGCTCCTGTCTCCACCTTGCCAGTTCTGTGATTATAAGCATGTATTACAGTACCTGGCTTTTTTTAGTATACCAGGGGATTCGAACTCGGATCCTCATCCTTGTGCAGCAAGTGTTTCGCTTACTGAGCCATTTCTCCAATGCACACAGTGACTTTTCTTTTTTTTTTTCTTTTCTTTTCTTTTCTTTTCTTTTCTTTTCTTTTCTTTTCTTTTCTTTTCTTTTCTTTTCTTTTCTAACAGGATTTTTCTTTGTTGCCCAGGCTGGCTTTGAACTCACCATATAGCCCAGGCTGATCTTCAACCTGAAGTCTTCCATCTTCCGCCTCCAGAGGGCTATGTGACAGCTTTGAGCATACACACTGCGAGCATAGAGATTTCTTTATTGCTCCCTGGGTCCACGTGAGGCGACCAGGATGAGCCCTTGAACTAAGCTGCCACAGCTCAGAGCAGCCCCTCAGCTCTGCAGGGTGTGGGATGGGGGACGTTTGCACGGGAGAGGATTTGACAGTCACTGGAGAGCCCAGGGCCTAGGAAGCTTCTCAAGGCCAGAGCTGCGCACTCTCTTCTATAGCTTTGGCCTTGACGGGCTGCTGGTTTTCCCTTTGTTTTCTCAAAGAAACACAAAGCAAATTTACCTGCTCTGCAGAGCTCTCCTGTTCGCTGCCGTTGTCAGTGCAAATATTCTCAAGCACATTTAAAAACCTGTTCAAGGAGAAGTAACCAGAGAGGCTTGCAGCTCGGGGGTACACTGACATTTCCTTGTCACCTGTTGTCATACACACGTGATGCACCCTGAGGGAACAACGGAGTCAGCCCCTGAATTTCTATGCTTAAGGGGATGGCATAGATTATGAAAGGGCCACATCTCAGCTCAAAACTCAGGTCTTGGAAAAGTGTGTGTGTTCAGACCTAGGATAATGGATTAGATCAGTTTAGATTCCTAGCACCTACATAAAAAAAAAAAAAAAAATCCAACATGGCTTCCCACGTGTGATTCCAGCCCTGGGAGATGGAGACAGGAGGATCCCTGGTTCTTGCTGGCCAGTGAGTTTCAAGTTTAGTGAGAGACCCTGTCTCAAAAAATACAGTAGAGAGAAGCTGGAGAGCTGGCTGGGTGGGGAGGAGGACTTACTGCTCAGGCACAGGACCCCACCTCCAGTTCAGTTCCCAGCACTCACACAGTTTGTAACTCCTGTTCCAGGGGATCTGACGAATTCTTCTAGCCTTCGAGAGTATCCACATGCCAGTGGCATCCCTCTACCCACAAATAAAAATAAGAGAAAATCTTTAAAAATTAATAGTAAAGTGGAGAATGATTGAGAAAGACACTTGGCACCAACACACACACACATATGCACACACACACATACAATACACATATACACACACATATATACATATACATACATACATACATACACATATACACATACAAACATATACAAACACACATATGCATATATATATACACATACACATATGTATATAATATATACACTTTATACAAACATACATATACATACACATATACAAACACAT
This sequence comes from Apodemus sylvaticus, assembly GCF_947179515.1. Taxonomy (NCBI): domain Eukaryota; kingdom Metazoa; phylum Chordata; class Mammalia; order Rodentia; family Muridae; genus Apodemus; species Apodemus sylvaticus. The sequence continues at coordinate 22,190,857 of NC_067493.1, read as the reverse complement.
ACCACACATATACACATGCACATACATACATACACATACATAGACAAGCATATATATATACATACACACATATACATACACATATATACACACACACATACACAGAGACAAGCATATATACATGTACACATACACATGTATACACACATATTCAAACACACATACACACATATACATACACATAAACACACATATTCAAACATACATACACACATATACATACATATACACACATACACATAGACAAGCATACATATACACACATATACACCTATACAAACACACATATACATACACATGCACATACATAAACACATACACACATATACATACATATACACATACACACATATATAAGCATACATATACATACACATACACATATATATATATATACATATACACATACAAACACACATACTCAAATATACATACACATACACAAACACACATGCACACATAGACAAGCATACATACACATACGTACACTCATACTTGCATAGCAAGCATCTTATCCGCCAAGTCATCTGTCCAACCTTAGGGTCTCTCATTGGCCCTGGAGCTCACCAACTGGGCTAGACTGGTTTACTGCTTCTGTCTTCATTCCCCAGAGCTGGGGCCACGGGCATCTAACCTCCTTCTGGGGGATCTAATGTAGCAGTGCTTTGCTGAACGAATTATCTCTCAGCTGCTCTTGGTTGAGTTTTGTCACTGGACCAGTCAACCTGTCCTGCATGAAGTTCATGCTTCTGCCCAGCCCAGTGGATAAATGGATGTGCCGAAGTCATGTCATATCACAATGCTCCACAAGCCATGTCCTCCTACTGGGTCCCCTCCTCACAGCCTCCTCTCCTGTTCTATTTCAGGAGTACCCAGTGCGACCAACACAGAATAAACAAATATAGAAGCCACAAGAGGCTCCAAACAAACAAAAAAAATTGCATGAGCTTCTGCCATGAGTGTGGAAACAGCTCCCAGGAGAGTTTCCAGAAACATCCCATGGGGAATATTCAGATTCGCTTTGAGGGCTGGAACCCAAAGACCACCTATTTACAGGATAGGAAACTGAGGCTCAGACTCTTAAAAAAAAAAAAAAAAAGCTAAGACCCAACCACATTTGTCTCAGCAATGTATTCTGCAGGCCTACCTCATTCTCTTGCTGATAAAATACATGCAATCCTCTGCACCCCTTGAGATGTAATTTAAAAATAAACGCACCATTTGGCCTATTTACAAAGCAAGGTGTGTACGGGGATCAGTTAACCTGGAAACCTGTGGTACTGGAGTCTGCCTCGTTGGGAAAGTCTGGGGTCAAGCTTCCTTTAGCACGAGGGACACTAGGATGGCTGCCAGCTCCCAAGCAACACAGGACTCTGAGTCCCTGCCTCCCTCTACTGAGACTCACTCTACACACACTGTCCCTGGGCCTGGTGCACTCAGAGCCCTGACCTAGATTGTGGTTGAGCCTGAGTATATCTGCAGGAAGGCATGCCAAGGCGCCTGCACAACTACACAGCTGGCCACAGCTGGCCACAGCTGGCTACAGCTGGGTAAAGGTGACTGTGCCACCATGTCTGGCTTCTTAAGGGGGTTCTAGGGGCTTGAACCCAGGTTCTCATGCTTGTAGACCAAGCAGTTTACTGACTGAGCCATCGCACCGGCTCCAGCCTGAAGCTCTTGATAACCATTTGCTCTGGAACTCTGGGGTCCTTTACAGCTCTGCTCCACGAGGATGGAGCCCTTTCGAGGGCTGGAATTCCTTTAGCCACACGATATCCCCACCAAGGCAACCACTTCTCTATTGCCATTACAAAGATGGGGTGGCTGAGGCTTAAGAAACCAAACTGGGGAGGCAGCAGGATAGCTCTGTGGGTAAAGGTGCTTGCTACCAAGCTTCCTACCAACCTGAGTCCCATCCCTGGCATGTACACAGTGGAAGGAGAGAGCTGACTCTAGCAAGACGTTGTTCTTTGACCTCCGCATGCATACTGTAGCACACACTTGCATTCTATATATTATGCATTATATATATATATACATATATATACATACACATACATACACATATACACATACACACACATACACACATATATATATACATACATACACACACACATATATACATACATACATACACACACACACACACACACACACACATATATATATATATATATATATATATATATATATATATATATATATATATATATATATATATATATGACAGTATGCATGCACAGTGAGAAAGAGGTTCACCCTGGAGCTTGGCCCTGAATTCCTATCATAAGAACACCCGTCCTGGAGACCTGGGAGAATAGAACCAAACGCAGCAGATGTTCACCCAGCCCTGCCCCTAGCAATTATCCCTGCAAGCCTCCGAGTGGCCCCTGGGAGCCCTGGAACAGCCTCCAGTCATCTGCAAGACCCCAGGGCAAAGTTCTGTTCCCCAAGCCCTGGCTCTCTTCCTCCTTCTCCTCTTCTTTCCCTCTCTCTCTCTCTTGCAAATATTTACTGTTGCTTGGAGAACTGTTACCATAGTTACAGCATCCTCAGGAGCTGAGGGTCCAAGTTGGACTTTCAACTTCAAAATTCAAGAGCAGAGTAAGTGGGTCGCTTCTTAAGACTAAATCCACAAGTAATGGATCCCATTGCTGTAACTCCTTTGTGGGCTGAGAAGCGGGAGAAAGGAAAAGTGGGGGGGTCTAGAAAGCCCTAGCCTACACCCCAGGAGCTGCAGCGAGTAGAGAGGTCTCATAAGCCTCCCTCGAGAAGGGGACTCTTCTGGGAGGTCCCAGCTTCTAATGATACTGAGTTGAGATGAGACTCTAGAGTGAACTGGTCAGCCACTCTGTAGTGGAAAAGGATTGGTGCTGGGAAATGAATTCCCTCATCTTAGTTTCCTTTTCTGTTGCTGTCATAAAACAACAACCACACACACACACACACACTCACACACACACATGCACACATGCGCATGCACACACACATTCACACACACTCACACACATTCACACACTCGCACACACATGCACACACACACATTCACACACACACATGCGCACGCACACATACACACATGCACACACTCACACACACATATTCACACACACATGCACATATGTGCACACACACATTCACACGCACACTCTCACACACACACACACTCACACACACACACTCACACACTCACATGGCCTGATTTTAAAATGGGTTTGTTCAGGCTCACACACTATTCAGGGCACACGCTGGGTCACGTTGCATTGCAATCAGGAAGCAGAGAGAGGCAAAAGCACCTCAGGGGAACCGCTCAGCTCTCCTCCACCACTTACACAGTCCAGGATCTCAGACGTGTTTCCACAATCAATTAACATAATCTTTGGGCCATTTGCGGGCCTAAAGAGAGCCTAAGATACATTGTAATCAGGCTGTAGACCTGCAGCGTTACAATCTTTCCACACCCTTCTTTCCAAGAATTCTGGTTCACAATCCCTAGTAGGTGATAGCCTTGAATGCCTCACTGTTCCCCAGGCAGGCAAAGACCTTGGATTATATAAGTGTGAACAAACCAAGTTAAGCACTGGCATGCACACACACACACACACACACACACACACACACACTGCTCTTTATTATGGTTGTGATATGGCCAGTTCCTTCCACTCTCTGCTCCAATGACTTCTGCAGTAAATACACTGTGCCCCTGAACCATGGGCCACAATAAACCCTTTCACTCATAAGTTGCCTCTGTCTGGGTATTTTATCACAGCAATGGGGGAAAAAAAGCGAGAAAATATAGAATCCTTTTTTCTTTAAATAGGAGTCAGTGCAGGTTCTCTGAGAAAAACATACACCAACGTAAGATTTTTACAGGGTTCAATGTACAAGCACATTCCTTACAGAAAACATAAAAGCAAACAAAGGGGGAAACTGCCTACAGCCAAGCCCTGACCCTGCTGCAGCCAGTGTGACCTCATTTGGAAACAAGTTCTTTGCCGATGTAAACGATGAAGGCTGTCAAGATGAGGTCATCACCAATGCAGGGTCGCCCCTGAGAAAAAGAAGGGGCGTTTGAGCACATAGATGAGAGAGGAAAAGGTGTGTGTGTGTGAAGATGGAGTCAGGCAACCATGGGAGAGGAGGGAGAGGAACCTAGAATCAACGATCATAGGAGCAGGAGAGGCAGGAAGGCTCCTCCCACACAGCACTCAAGGGAAACAATCCACCCATCCCTGCAACAACTTGATTTCAGCTTCCCAGCCTCCTATGATGGTCACCATCATAGAATGAATGGCCTCTAAAACAGTCTATCTGCAAGCATGCATTACAACAGCCCAGAGCGTTCACGGCGGGCAAGAGAAGCTGTCTAACCCAGACAGAGGAGGTGAACTTCACCAGAAGACTCCAGCATCTCACAGGGCATGGGCTGCCTCAGTGTCCTCAGCATATTTGCCCACGGGCTGGCAGCAGGTCTTCAGAAGTGTGCCCTTTGGGGAGCTAGGGAGGTCGTGCCTATAAAACACTTTCCATGCAAGCATTAGGACCTGAGTCTGATTCCCATAACCCATGTTAAAAACCAGCTGTGGCAGTCCATGCATGGAATACCAGTTGCTGGCAGAGGAAGGCAGGTGGATTCCTGGATTTCAATGGCCAGTTAGCCTCACCCAACCAGAGACCTCCAGGTCTCAAAAGCAAGATGGAAAGCAATAAATGAAAATACGCGTTTATGCACACACACACACCACACACAAGTGTGCCCTTGAGCCAGCTCTGATGACACCCATTAGCTCTCTGACAGCAGAGATAGGATTGCCCATAAGTTTGAGGTTAGCCTGGGCTATACGTGAGTTCCTAGTCAGCCAGTGCTACATAGCAAGACCTTGTCTCAATTCACCTGCTCCCCTTCCAAAATAAAAAAGTTAATGAATGAATGAATGAATGAAGTGTGATGGATGTCAGAGGGGGCAACTCCAGCTGTTAGGTAGGTACCAGCCCCATGAAAGGAGACTGAGCAGGTGTGTTTTCATGGTCACTATGGTGTGCATATGGAATCCTGACCCTGGAAAAGGAGATCAAATTGCTTTGCAAAAATTCTTTTAGAAATAACTTTGTGAGCTGGGCGGTGGTGGCACATGCCTTTAATCCCAGCACTTGGGAGGCAGAGACAGGTGGAATTCTGAATTCAAGGCCAGCCTGGTCTACAGAGTGAGTTCCAGGACAGCCAGGGCTACACAGAGAAACCCTGTCTCAAAAAAAGAAATAACTTTGTGGCCAAGGAAATATTAGTCTAAAGGTCTTGGTTGTTCCTGCATGGGGCTTATCCCCAAACCTTATTATTGTGATGAAACATCATGAACAAAAAGCAACTTGGGCAGGCAAGAGTTAATTCTATTTACAATTTCACATCGCAGTTCTTTATTGAAGGAAGTCAAGTCAGGAACCTGGAGGCAGGAGCTCGTGCAGAGGCCCTGGAGGAATGCTGCTCCTCAAGGCTTGCTCAGTCTGCTTTCTTATAAAACCCAGGTCCACCAGCCCGGGGATGGCACCACCCACAATGGGTTAGGCCCTCCCCCATTGATCACTAATTTAAAAAAATGACCAATAGACTTACCTACAGTCCAATCTTCTGAAGGCATTTTCTCAGTTAAGGGTTCCTCCTCTCGGATGACTCTAGCTTGTGTCAAATTGACATAAAGACTAGTCAGCAGAGCCTATCACCATAATTGCTGGTCTTGCCTGTGGTACGCTCACTTCTGGCCCTGAGAATTCCCAGGCGTCTTATGCAGTCGTTCAGGTTTCTCTATGTCACTGAGTGTGCTCTATGTGCCCAAGTGTGAGAGGTTACTAACAGATTGCTAACCTGGATTCCATTGCTGCGAACCGACAGCTATGACCAAGGAAGCTTTTATAAGAACAACATTTCATAGGTGCTGGCTTACAGTTCAGAGGTTCCATCCATTGTCATCCAGGCAGGAACATGGCAGCATCCAGGCAGGCATGGCTCTGGAGAAGGAGCAGATTGTTCTACAACTTGTTCCAAAGGGAACCAGGAGAAGACTGGCTTCCAGGAATCTAGGAGGAGAGTCTCAATGCCCACCCCCACAGTGACACGCCTACTCCAACAAGGCCATGCCTCCTAATAATGCCACTTCCTGGGCCAAGTGTATTCAAACCATCACACCTGGTGTCAGGGAGTGCTCTTTTGTTGTGACACAGTTCTTGAAGTGATTGATTCATAAAGAGGAAAGTTTTCTTTTGGCTCATAGTTTCTGAGATTTTAGTCTATAGTTGGTTTAGACGTTGTATTCGATGACGATAAGCCCAGAACTCTGGAGGTGGAGGCAGGAGGATGAGTCATTTAGTCATCCTCAGCTACAGGGAGTGTTTGAAGTCAGCTCGTAATATAGGACACCTTGTTTATATACTCTGGTTGCTGTGACAAAACACCCAAGGAAGACAGTGTATGGATAGAAGGGTGTAACTTTAATTCTTTCAATTCTTATTTTTAATGATGGTTCTTAAACGCTTTAACCTCCCTTTTAGCCCACCACCCACCAGAGGTAGTGGAAAAGAAAAGATACAGGGGGTTGTGGGAGGGGGTGGGCCTGTTTAGAAAGGTTCTCCGGGGCAACTCCCATCTGTGTTGTCTGAAAATCGGCAGTTCAGCTCACAGGTCAGCAGCAGCAGCAGCAGCTCTATCCACTCACAAATAATTTACAGCAACACCAGCAGTCCAGTTTGGTTAAGCTGGGTTAGCCACAGGGGTGACATGACATAGCAGAGACAGCCAGGCCTCAGCCTTGACTCCAGTCGGCAGGAGGGACCAGGAAGAACACCAGGAGAAGTTCTCTCAGGGAAGCGAAGATCAGAGAAGACGGGAGACCCACAAGCATTGTACAGTGAGCACTGTAAGCAAGCCCAGCTCAGCCTCCATCACTGTCCACCAAGTTCTATTTATATCCCTCCACACGTCACACGTCCTGCACGGGTCTTGCTTCAGCCTGTGCGTCTGTCTCAGCTGACATCACCCTGCCAGTCAGCCCACGTCCACGAGAGTAGCAAGAGGCCGCAGCACACCACCACAAGTTTTCTGACTGTTTCTCTCTACGGAGTCCCAACAAATAGAGCTCAACTACACATTGTAAGGCGGACCAATACATGTTGTTAGCCAACAATCTTTCATCACGTGTCCTTTCACGTGCTTGCTTTAGTAGACCATCCTTTCTCCTTGCTTTAGCTAAACATTCCTTCATGAGTCTGCCTTAACTTTTCACACCTGGGTCCACTTTTTTTTTCCTTTTTTTTTTTTTTTTTTTTTTTTTGGATTTGTTTTTTTTCTGAGCCAGGGTTTCTCTGTATAGCCCTGGCTGTCCTGGAACTCACTCTGTAGACCAGGCTGGCCTCGAACTCAGAAATCCGCCTGCCTCTGCCTCCCAGAGTGCTGGGTCCACTTTTATGAAACATTCCTTCATATGTTTGCTCCAGGAAAACGCCATCCAGCTGACTTTCCAAAGAACCCTTAAGGTTCTACTTTGGAAGTGCTTCTTTGCCTCATGGGTCAAGGGTATACAGTACATCCAGATGTGGAAAAATGAAGAAGCTAGGGTGGAGTCAGACTGTGAGACATCTGGTCAGGAAGAGTGAGGTGAATGCTGGTGCTTAGCTCTCCTGACTCAGTCTAATATCCCAGCCCATGGATACACGCTGCCCACATTTAAGATTGGTTTTCCCATCTTCGTCAGACCTCCCTGGAAATATCATAGATGCACCTGGAGGTGTGTCCCCCAAGACGATTCTAAATTCCATCAAGTTGACAAAGATTAACTATCACACATTCTCGGGGTGTTTTGGTTTTAGGCAGGGTCTACGGTAGCCCAGGATGGCCTCCAACTCACTGTCTTAGTTAATCTTCTGATGCTGTGATAGTAAACCACAGCCAAAAGCAACTTGGAGTGGCAAGGGTTAATTCAGCTTATGTTCCCACAGCCTATCAGGAAGGGAGATAAGGCAGGAACATGAGGCAGGAACTTAGGCAGGAGTCACAGAGGAATGCTGCTTACTAGATTGATCCTGTAAGACCTGCTCAGTCGTCTTACTTATACTGTGTAGGAATGATGCCGCCCACAGCGGGCTCGGCCCTCGCAGATGAATCATTAAGCAAGAAAATGCCTTACAGACTTCCCTACAGGCCACTGTTATAAAGGCATTTTCTCAATTGGGGTTTCCCTTTCCAGATAACTGGAGCTCCCATTAAACCAACAAGAATCTCACCAGAACACTCACTGTCTCGTCTAGGATAACCTTGAACTTCTGACCATTCTGTCTCCACCTCTCAAGTGCTGGGATTACAGGCATATGCCCCCACACCCAGCTTAGACAGGTCGAGGTTGAAGTTGAAATTTCATGCATGCTAACTGAGCTACATTCCCCAGCCCCCATGACAGATGTTTTGGTGCCTGGGATGGAGAGCACATGTTACACAAAGTCTGTTCACCTTGTGGCAGTCAGAAAGGAGTCACTGAAGCCAAGTGCTGAACACAAGGTGTCTTGGAGCTGCAGCTTCCGATCCCACACGCCATCCTGTCAGGATTCTAGTCTCATAGAAACCCAGCAGTGGCGATTACATCATCGGATTTGGGTGTTAATAGGAGAGTCCTGGCTGCTGTGGGAACAGACTGTGGGGGACCTGGGGGGAAAATCAGGGACCTGGGAGCTTATTTTAGTAATTCAAGAGGCGCACAGTGGGGGCAGAGCCAGGGTGATGGTGATGGAGGTGGTGAGAAGGGGTTGAAGTAGATTTCTTCTGAAAACAGATCTGACAGGGGTTCCCGGCAGATTGGCTGTGGGTGCAGGTGGGGGAGAGGCCAGAGATGACTCAGAGCCTGGGCCGCAGCCTGGGCTGCTGATAGCACTCGCTAAGATGGGATACTGGGGTAGAGGGCAGGGGTGGGGTTTAGACACTGGGGACGTGTGTGTGTGTGTGTGTGTGTGTGTGTGTGTGTGTGTGTGTGTGTAGATCCTGCGTCCCTGTGTCTGAGGTTAGAGAAAGTCTCCAGAGGTGGGGACAGGAATATAGCAGATCAGGAATAGGTTGAATTTAAGTTGGAAGGAAAAAGGGAAGAATACCCAGGCATCCCTGGGCTGGAGATCAAGGGAAAAGCAAGACCTACACAACAAAGGCCAGCAGCAGGAGGGCAAGGCCAAGATGCCTGGGGTATGGCTTTCCATAATCCCCCAGAGAGGCTAGGGTGTGGCTCAGAGGTAGAGCCCCTGCCTAGAATCCCCCAGGGAGGGACTGGGGGTGAGGCTCAGAGGTAGAGCCCCTGCCTAGAATCCCCCAGTGAGGGACTGGGGGTGAGGCTCAGAGGTAGAGCCCCTGCCTAGAATCCCCAGTGAGGGGCTGGGGTGTGGCTCAGAGGTAGAGCCCCTGCCTAGAATCCCCCAGTGAGGGGCTGGGGCGTGGCTCAGTGGTAGAGCCCCTGCCTAGAATCCTCCAGGGAGGGGCTGTGCTGTGTCTCAGAGGTTAAACATTTGCCTAGCATCATGGACCTGGCTACCATTTCTAACACTAGGGTTGGGGGACAGAGGAGGTAAGCTGAAGTAAATGGAGACAAAGCAAACCAACTTAGCATTTCAAGGGAGGGAAATTTGGTCTTCCTCACCAAGATTATATATATATATATATATATATATATATATATATATATATATATATATATATATATATACATATATATGTATATATATATGCATATACATATATATATACACACACATAGATATAGATATACACACACACACACACACACACACATATATATATATATACATATATATATAAATTGAATAGAACAGGACCCACCCTTACCTTCTACCCCTCCCAACTCCCCTAGTCACATCCTCAGGAACTTCAAAATGAGAATCCCTCAGAAACAGGCAATTTGCAGGTTCGTGTGAGTCTTAGCGCATAGCAGGTGTAGTAGCTAGTCTTCATATCATCCTGACTGGACTGAGAACCAGCTGAGGGATCGGCGCTGCTCACCTTTGAGTATGTTATAGAGCGTGGTCCTCCCAGCAAGAGCATCAGATCAGCTGTGCCTACTGTGTGCAGGAGTCCATCACTGATGGGCCCGGCGACTGTTAACACTCCCTCTCAGAAGGAAGCACGGGAGAGTCCTTGAACCCTCGCCTGAGATCCCAGCTGTCTCTCCCAGCCATGAGTATGCAATCCTTGATTGCTTCATAGTATGTATGATGGTGTTATTTGGAAGTGTTGAAAGGTGAAAGGTGAAAGGTGAAACCTAGCTGAAGGGAGTTATGTGACTGGACTGTCCTTGGAGGCTGTCTGTCCTTGGGAGTTATTTAACACACTCCCTTCTCTGCTTCCTGCCCGCTGAGACAGACGCTGGTCCACCATGTCTTCTCTGCCATGATGGACTGATTCCTCCAAAACAAGGAGCAGAAAGGAATCTTTCTTCCAGTGAGTTTGTTTCTGGTGTATTTTGATCACAGTGATACAAATGTGTCAGACTCAGGGACTGGAGCCAGTTCAGTAAGAGCACTCACTACTCTTCAGAGGACTGAGTCCAAATCCTAGCATCCAGGTTGGGCAGCTTCCCATCCCAGCAACATCGACAGGGGCTCTAGCTGCCCCCTTCGAACCTCTACAGGCTCTTATACATATATAGCAAACATAAACAAACAATGAATCTTCTTTAAAGTAGCTAACGTGTAAAAAATTATAAATTCTTGTTAGCTGTATAAAAGGCATACAATCCAGGTATTTTATTTACAACCTGTAAAGCTAAACTGTGCAGGTTCAGAGCTATTTTAACCTATATCCCAGGCACAGGTCCCTTGTCACTTACTGTTTCTCCTGGTCACTTGCTTACAGTCCATTTCTTCTTCTTCTTCTTCTTCTTCTTCTTCTTCTTCTTCTTCTTCTTCTTCTTCTTCTCCTTCTCCTTCTCCTTCTCCTTCTCCTTCTCCTTCTCCTTCTCCTTCTCCTTCTCCTTCTCCTTCTCCTTCTCCTTCTCCTTCTCCTTCTCCTTCTCCTTCTCCTTCTCCTTCTCCTTCTCCTCCTTCTCCTTCCTCTTCTTCCTCTTCCTCCTCCTCCTCCTCCTCCTCCTCTTCTCATTCTTTCTCTGTGTGTGACTGCCCCATCACCACCACCACCACCAGGTAACTGAAAACCCACCTACTTTCATCTACTGATCAAACACTGACCTCCACCCATGTGTACCATTGCATGCCTGTTCACACATACACACACACACACACACACATGCAAAGAAAATACTTACAGTGTAATAAAGACTGCTGAAAGATGAGTCTCTAAGTAAGGATTTGATTCATAGAACATTCCAGAAAATCAGAGCCATGACCTTTACCTGGAAGAACAAGGGGATGGAGCAGCCATTGCAAAGCACATGTGATATCTTATAGCCCACCTCTCTGCTTGAGACTGGTGTTGGGGTCAGTGTGGCTCATGCCCAGCTTTGGAAACCAAGGGCTATGGTACCCCACACAGCCTTAAAAGTGACTGATAAAACAAGATATTAAACCAAAGAGTACACATGGCTCCAGCTGCATATGTAGCAGAGGACACTCTTGTCGGGAGGAGAGGTTCTTGGTCCTAGGAAGGTTCAAAAGATGCCCCACTGTAGGGGAATAGAGGGTGGGGAGGCTGGAATAGGTGGGTGGAGGAACACCCTCATAGAAGCAGGGGAAGGGGGGATAGGAGAGGGGGTTTCTGGGAAAGGGGGAAACTGGGTAAGGGGATAACACTTGAAATGTAAATAAATTAAAATAAATAAATAACATATAGAACTCAAAATACAAGATATTAGAAAACTGCATTTCAGGATGAACAACAAATGTAATATGAGATATAGTATAAAATACCGCTCACTGGGCTGATATTTTAATTCATTTTTAAGCAGTCATTTTGTTGTTTCATTTGCTAAATTTGGACACCCTTTCCACCCTTCAACATCTTGCTTCTCCACCAAGAATTAATGTCTGGGTAAAGGACGGTCCTATGAAGAACTCTTTGTCTGCTGGGAGTAAATTCCTCAAAATATCCGTGTGGTGAGCCCCAAGTGGTACTGAGTGTGCTTTCTGGTCACATGTTCCAGGAGCGCGAGCCGCAGCTCCGTAGATGAGGAGTGGTCTCCCTGGAGATAAAAGTCAGGTTATCTTGGGGCTGGAGAGATTGTTCCCTGGTTACAAGCACTCACTAGATCAGAAGATCCAGGCTTGGTTCCCATCACCCACATAGCAGCTCACAAGCATCTGTAACCTCAGTTCCAGGGACATCCAATACTTACTTCCGGGGGCATCCGATACCCACTTCCGGGGACCATCCCATACCCACTTCCGAGGGACATCCCATACCCACTTCCAGTCCACATCTGTAGCAGACACGCACATGGTGCACAGGCATACATGGAATCAAATTACCCACACACATAAAACAAAATAAAATGCATTGCTTTGAAAAGGCAAGTCACCTCTTCATCTGGTCCTTTCTCTTTCAGCCTTCTCGGTTGCTCCCTGGTGGTCTTTGTAGGTCAAACAACAGTCTTCCTCGTTCTGCTATGTCTCCTCACGTGAAGAATCAGTAACAATTTTAGAGAGAAAATACAGTTGGGGGGGCGATGGAGTTATTTTAGAGTTCATTAGGCAAATTAATCCAGCTTTCCAGCCTGGACCTGATGGCTGCTGTCTGACCACTCTGCCTCATGCTGTCCCAGACTGGAAGTACTTAGAAGTAGGGGTACGAGGAGGAAAGGAATGGGGAGATAGCTCAGTCAGCCAAGTGTCTGCCGTGCAAACATAAAGACCCGAGTTTGAGCCCCCAAGACTCACAGGACGGGAAACGTTTGAGTTCAAGGCCAGCCAGATGTACCATCGATAAAGGCATGTGCCACTGAGCCTAACAACCAGGGTTCAGTTCCTGAGGCCCACGCAGTTGAAGGAGAGAGCCAACCAAATTATCCTTGACTTCGGTGTGCTTGCCTTGACATGTGCACATGTCCATACATGCATGGAAACACATGTGCGGACACACACACACACACACACACACACACACGCACACATGCACACAAAGATGAAATAAATGTCTTTTTTTTTTTAACAAGGCTGAGCAGACTGCTGGCACACATTCAAACTCACAACAGTAAGGAGGCAGAGACAGAGGAACCCCGGGACTTGCGTGTTGGCCAGTCTAGCCAAACTGATGGCATCCAGGTTCAGTGGGAAATCCCGTCTCGAGAAAATAGAATGGAAAGTGATCCAAGATACTGATGGTGCCATGATTTGCACACACATGTACGCACATGCATAAACAAACAAAAAGAAATTGGGTGGCGGCGGCTCCCCCAAGGTCAGAGCTCTAAAATAACTGGCATCCCAGAGAATTCTGGACGTTGGCACGCACACTCTGGGAGGAGGCGGCATCAGTGAGCACTGCGGATTAGGAACTTTAGATGACCCGTATGAAGAGAAACTGGGGGTGCTGTCACTGGGCGCTCATGTCTGCTCTGCACAGGTCTTGAGAGCCAGTGGGTCAGGGCTCGGTGCCATCGTATGGGGCTGATAGGCTAGGCCGGCAGAGGCGGGTAACAAAGCAAGAGTTAGCAGACCACTTTCCTCTTTAACTGCCTGGGACTCTAGGCCCCCACCCACCTCAGGTCAACTTAATGAGTCAACCATTCCTCTATGAGGGTGATGGAATGTCAATAAATCCAAGTAGTGAGAAATACACACTTTCCCTAGTTTCGGTGTCAGGTCCTCATGTTCCTTGGAGTGTCTGGTGCCAGAGCCATTGATGAACCAGCCTAAGGCTTAAAAGTCACCTTGTAGTAAAGATAAACGAGGTTCACTCCTGTTTGTGATTAAATCTCTGTTTGGCAAGGATTGGACTATGCTCCACCTTAGCTACAAATGGTTCTGTACTGCCTGTTCCAGGCATGGTGATCATGTCTTTGCTTCAAAGGGTCGTTATGCCCACCTTATGACCACCTTGGAACCATGCCTTTGTTTCAGGAAGCTGTTGGGACCAGACCATTCTGCATCTGTTCTGCTTCTGCGACCTTTGCCTGTCCCATTTGGAAACTAACTATCCCTGAGCTATTAAAGCCATTATTGTGGTGGTTTGAATATGCTTGGACCATGGGAAGTGGCACTATTAGGAAGTGTGACCTTATTGAAATAGGTGTGGCCTTGTTGACGAAAGTGTGTCTCTGGGTAGGTGGGCTTCGGGGTCTCCTAGTGCTCACACTTCATCCAGTGCAGAAGTGAGCTTCCTCCTGCTGCCTTCAGATCGAGATGTAGAACTCTCAGCTCCTCCAGCACTGTATCTTCCTGTAGGCTACCATGCTATTTGCATGATGACAATGGACTGGACCTCTGAAACTGTAAGCCAGCCTCAATTAAATGTTGTCCTTTATAAGAGTTGCCTTGGTCATGGGGTCCGTTCACAGCAATACAACCCAAACTAAGACACTTACCTTCCGTATGTCCAACCTTGATCTTTTAACCCCGCCTTGGGGGAGGCAGCTCATGTACTTGAATAAAAAACCTTGCTTTACTTAGTTTGGCCATGATGATTTGAGTCCGTAGTCTTTCTCCTTGTATCTCTTTGGGATTATCAGCAGAAATCAGGCTCTGCATCCACCTGGAGCTCACCTGGGATTCATTCCCAGAAGACAGAGATGGCTCAGGTATCAGGGCGGCAGAGGTGAGCATTCCTCTGGGCTTCCTCTCATCCACGAGTGTCATTTCCCTGGACAAAGGTGGAAGGGTCCATGATTCGCCGAAGAATGATACCCAGGACTCAAATAGTATGTAAACGCAAAGAGTGTTTTATTCTGCAGAAGTCTAGCATGCTGGGCTCTCTATTGGTAAATAGAGAGAGACAGCCAAGTGAGCTTGCAGGCCTGATTTAAAGCACATTAGGGGAAATCCGGGGTAGGTGGCCTTATCTTGCTCTATCTCTTAAGGACTGTAGCTGACCCATCATGGTCCTTGCTACAGGCCAGGTGGCAGGGAAGCTTCTGACTAGATGCTTGAAGCCTGGGTTTTGGGGCCTCATCTCCTGAGCTGCCACTTTGAAGCCTGTCATGGAGTCAGCCTGTCTCATCAAACTGAGACAATTTATAGAAGAGAGAGTTTATTTGGGCTTATGGTTCGGGGGTGGGGGTGGGGTGGGGGTGGGGTTCATGATGGCAGAGCGCAGACATGATGGCCAAAGCAGGAAGCTGAGGGCTCACATCCTGAGGCACAAGCAGGATGCAGAAAGATCAAGTTATGAATAGCGTGTGGCCTTTTAAGCTATAAGCCCACCCCTAGTGACATGCTGCCTCCCAGATGTCACCACCAACTGAGGACAAAATACTGGCGCATCTGAGCCCATGGGAGACTTTCTCATTCAGAGCACCACAACCACCGTGACGGAGAATAACCTGGAACCCTGGGCTAAAAGACCTTTCTCCAGACCCTGCCTTTTGTCAGGGCAGCAACAGAAATGACACCAGTATTCTGCCTAAGATTTCTGGGTGGCCTGAGGCATCACAGTCTGAAGAGAGTCTCACTCGGTTCCTTTCTGTTCTGACCCTGTATGTGTTACTTTTGGCCACATTATCCCAAGAGAAATTTACAGGGCGAAAAGGCTGATTTCAGCTCATGTTTTCAGACGGTTTTAGTCCATCGTGGTGGGGGAAGGGATCTCAGCCGATAGCTACAAGGGAGGGGCAGCAGGAGCGGGTTCACATCACAGCGACCAGGAATCAGTAAAGGAGCCACCAATCAGGTTCTGGCTATAACCTTCAAGGTCCCACCCCCTTGTCATTCATTTTCTCCACTCAGGTCCCATCTCCTGAAGGGTCCACATCCTTCCAGAAGAGCTCTCAACTGCAAGGGAACAAACATTCAAAGTACCGGCCTTCAAATTCAAATCCTAACAGGTTCAGATTCAAATCCTAACAGGTCCTAAAGACCCTCCTCCTGTGGGTGCTTGCAGAGGGGAAGGGGTTGTGATGGTTCGTGTTGATTGACAGATTAGCAGGGTGTAAAATCACGTAGGGGACAAGCCTCTGGGCAGGCCATTGAGGGGCTGCCTAGATTAAGTTAATCAAAGTTAACCTCCCTCCCCCTCCTCTTCCCTTTCCTCCCCTCCCTCTTCCTGACTGCGGATGCACCCAACTGGCCACCTCCCGCCCCTGCCGCCTGCCTTCCCTGTGAGCCAGAACAAACCCTTCTTTCCCTAAGCTACTTTTGTCTGGTGGTTTTCTGTTTGGTGGTTTATCACAACATCAGGGAAACACAGAGGTAGACACCCCATGGGTCTCTTGAGGCCTCACAACAAAAAGCTCTGATCGTCTGCAGACCCAGGAAAAGATGGCACCCCGAGGGGCCAGCCACCTGGAAATGTAAGGACCCCAGGACCTCTGCACCCTCCCCGATCTCTTCCAGATGAATTTACATCAATCCTTTTCCTGCTTCAGGCACTTGCTCTCTGTAGATGACTTGCCGAGGAATGATGGGGGTAACACCCTGGTCAGATGCCGGGAAAGGGTTAACAGGAGCAGCACGCAGCGGAGTCGGGAGTCAGAGAGACACATTTTCAAAGACTTGATAAATAAATTAGCGCTCATGTTTAATTCAAAGCCACCCCGCTGCCTTCAGAGAACACCAAGAAGAGGCGATCTTTCAATTAAAACAGCTCCAAGGGGCTTCTGCCCCCTCCCCTGGGGCTCTCTGGCCTCTCCCCACGCCCACTCCCTCCCACCCTACCCCCACCTCCGACCTGCTTCAACCTCCTGCATTATTGGAAGACGGGCTGCTTGTGTGAGATAGCGTCCTGGCTTAGTCCCTGAGTGACCCTCTTCCTCAGTCTACCATGCACAGGTAGATCTTCTAGGAGCCTGGGGAGATGGCTCAGCAGTTAAGGCTCAGCAGTTAAGAGCACGTACTGCTTTTCTGAGAGGACCCAGGCTTCGTTCCCCGCACCCATATCAGGTACTGATGCTCATGTGTACGCGCGCGCATCTCTCACACACACACTCTCTCACACACACACACACACACACACACACACACACACACACCAGTTGTTTTTCCTTTTTCGTTTTTTTTAGTATTTGCCATTGGTAAGAGTTCCACACTCTATTTCTCTCCCTGAAATAGAAAGGTCTCACTTGTGTGACTAGAACCCAGACTCCTCTGGCCCCTGCTGTGTCAAAAGAATATGTACAATAAATACTTGTGAGGCTGGGGAGTAGTCTAAGTTCAATCCCAGAGCTCACGGAAAGAAAATGAATATGCTTTTTTCAAAAAATAAATTTAAAAATGGGAGTAGTGGTCATGAGGGAAGAGACACACACACAAACACACACACACACACACAAAACACACATGTACACACACAACACAGGGCTGGGAAGACAGGAGGATCCCTGGGGTTCACTGGCCAGCAAATCTAATTATTTGGTTCTGGACCAGTGATAGACCTTGTTGCAAAGGTAGATGGCATCTGAGGAACAGCTGAGGTTGTCCTCCGACCTCCCATGTGTACAGGCACACACGTGCACACACACGAACATGCACACATCCACACGTGTACACACATTAGTGTACTTGTGGGTTGAAGTCGGAAGACACTGTATTAGCTGGTTTGCTCTAGCTATAACAAAATATCCCAGGCTGGGTATTTTTTTTTTTAAGATTTATTTATTTATTATAAACGTAAGTACACCATAGCTGTCTTCAGACACACCAGGAGAGGGCAGCGGATCTCATTACAGAGGGTTGTGAGCCACCATGTGGTTTCTGGGATTTGAACTCAGGACCTTCAGAAGAGCAGTCAGTGCTCTTAACTGCTGAGCCATCTCTCCAGCCTAGCTGGGTATTTTGTAAAGAAAAGCTGTTCGCCTTGTTCAAGGTTCTGCAGGTTTGACAGTATGGACACGTTTCTGCTCTGCTCTAAGGATATCAGTCTTCTGTGATGTCAATATGGTGGGTAGCTGGATGGAAAGAACGCATAGGAGATGTCAGATCTCAGAACAGGAAGCCAGAGACGTTCGGGGACCTTGGTCAGTATTTTTATGAGAACATGTTCTTAAGAGACCACTATGAAAACCACTCGAACCCCTGTGGGATGCTCTGAGCAGCAGCAGGGTGTGGTCCAGAGAGACACCCCAGAGCTGGGCCATAGGCGAAGGCTGCACAGGGTGAGCCAGTATAAGGCAGAGTGAAGGGGAGATTAATATAGAATTAATCACTGGGTTAGTGGGAAGAAGGACACTCAAAGAAAGAGTGTGGCACATGTGTGCACACGCCCACACAGTGCATAAAGCAAATGAAAAACCTGTGATGACCAGGATGGGGGGGGGCAGTCAGTGAAATGTTTGTCTTGCAAGCTTGAGGATCTGAGCTTAAGAGGGCTGGAGAGATGGCTCAGCAAGTAAGAGCACTGACTGTTCTTCCGAAGGTCCTGAGTTCAAATCCCAGTACCTACATGGTGGCTCACAACCATCTGTAAAAGAGATCTGATGCCCTCTTCTGGAGTGTAGAGTGAGCTACAGTGTACTCACATATAATAAATAAATCTTTAAAATAAAAAAAAAAGTTGAAACACATAAGTTCTTCATTCCCTTCATTCTCTTCATAACACCTTCATTCCCAGTGCCAGGGAAGCAGAGAAACATCGATTTCCTGGGACTCACTGTCTGGCAAGTGAGTCCAGTCTGGCAAGTGAGTCAACCAGTGAGAAATCCAGTCTCAAAGAGCAAAGTAGGTGGCTTTATAGGATTAGCACCAGCAGTTGGCCTCTGGTCTCTGACATGCACACACACGCACTCTGGCATGCTCCTTCACATACATGAGCACTCACACACACACACACACACACACACACATCAAAAGGTTAATCAAGGGCCAGATGGTTCAGTGGTTATGAGTATTCGCTGCTCTTGCAGAGGACCCAGGTTCAGTTCCCAGCATCCACACTGGGTGGCTCACAACTCCAGAGGATCTAACATCCCCTTTCTGGCCTCCATGTGGCATACATATTCACATAGACAGACACATACATATATGAAGATGGCCCCGTGGCTAAGTGCTGGCTCTGCAAGCGTAAGGACCTACATTCAAATCCTCAGCAGCCCTGTAAAAAAAGCCAGGCACGGCTTCAAGAGCTTGTAATCCCAGCCTTAGTGGGACAGAGACAGGCGCATCTCAGGGGTTCACAAGGACAGTCAGCCTAGCCAAAATGGGGAACTTCCGGTTTAGTGAGAGATGCTTGGTGAACTTCCGGTTCAGTGAGAGATGCTTGGTGAACTTCCGGTTCAGAGAGAGCCGCTGTCTCAAAGCAGTAAGGTAGCGAGCAATAGTAGAAGACACCCCAATGTCTTCCTCAGGCCTCTCCATGCCCATATGAGAATAAACACCGACATAATTATATGCATACAACAACACACACATAATTAGTTTTGAAAAAGAATTTCTGAGAATCAGAATCCCAGAAGAATGGCACATTAGCCAGAGTCCACAACAGTCCAGCATCGTGCTGACCACAGGGTATGGATAGACTCTTGTGTTGTCCTCACTAATGTTACTTTTACCGATGACCCAAGGCACCTTGGGATAAAGTCAGCGGTCCCGGGTGGCACCTTCTGCCCCCGGGGCGTAAGTGGGACAACACCTGAACCTGGGTATGGCATTTCTGGAGTAGCTAGCCTGAGCTACTTTCATTGTTGTTGTTTTTCAGATAGGCTTTCACCATGTAGCCAAGGCTACCCTCCTGCCTCGACTTCCCCAGTGCTCTGAATATAAGCAAGCACTATCACAGTCAGCCCAAGTCACCCTTTCTGGAGGGAGATGGTGCTGTGCGTGATTCGTTACCATGTACTTCAGGGTACTCAGACACAGTGATTTAAAAAGGAAGGGAGGGAGGAATGAAGGAAGGAGGGGGAGAGAGGAAAGGAGAGAGAAAGGGGGAGAGAGAGAGAGAGGGAGGGAGAGAAAGAGAGAGGGAGAGAGGGGGAGGGAGAGAGAGGGAGGGAGAGAGAGAGAAGTTAGTGCTCCTTGTGGGCTGAGATCAAAATAAGTTCTGAATCAATATTTTCAGTTTGAAACCTGTTCCGTTGTATTTGCCAAAAACAGATCCTAATTCCCAGGGGGAGATCTCCTCAACGGGCGGATCCCAGTGCCAACACTGAGCAGACTTGATGTGACTTAATCCCCTGAACAATCATGACATTTTCAATCCTATTTTTCCCTATTACGAAAGGGAGGTCCCGTCAGGTTGAGCAATCCAGCCCCCTTGCCAGCGAGCACTGGTGTCAGGACGGCACCCCCAGCCTGAGACGCATGCTCTTTCTGCTGTCACCCAGTGACTACGACATTAGTCATCATCCCTGTGGGTAAGTCCCGACCGTCAGCCTGACGGAACTTAGAATTACCTAGGAGACACACTCTGTGCTGTCTGTCTGTGGGGGAGTTTCCAGAAAGGTCTAACTGAAGAGGGAGCTCCTAGCTGAAGGTGAGCAGGCCCGGTTACCATCGGGCTGGGCTCCTGCGAGCTGAGCCCCTGCATCCACCTCTCTCTGCTTCCTGACGACGGATACCATGGCTGCAGGCTCTGCTGCCCCGCCCTCGCCACCATGATGGACGGTACCTTCAAACCACGAGCCAGACCAGATGAAACTCGTCTTTCCTTAAGTTGCTCTTGACTTTTCCTTTTATGTTTTTAAATATTTATTTTCATTATTTGTCTCTGTCTTTGTCTCCCTGTGTTTGATGGTTTCATACGCTCGGACCAGGGAGTGGCACCATTAGGAGGTGTGGTCTTGTTGGAGTAGGTGTCACCTTGTGAGAGGAAGTGTGTCACTGTGGGGGTGGGCTTTGAGGGCTCCTAGTGCTCAAACTCCACCCAGGGAGGAACCGTCAGACTCCTCCTGCGCACCTTTGGATCAAGATGTGGAACTCCTCAGCTCCTTCTCCAACGCCAGGTCTGCGTGCACGCTGCCATGCTTCCTGCCATGATGATAATGGACTGAACTTCTGAAGCTGTAAGCCAGCCCCGGTTATATGTTCTCCCTTATAAGAGTTACCTTGGTCATGATGTCTTTCCATACCACAGAAACTCTAACTAAGGCATTGTGTGTGGGGGGGGGGGGGGCGGCGCACATGTGTGTACGTGCATGTGTGTGCGTGCATGTGTGTGTGTGTAACAGAGAGAGAGGAGAGAGAGAGAGAGAGAGAGAGAGAGAGAGAGAGAGAGAGAGAGAGAGAGAGAGAGAGAGAGAGAGAAAGAGAGCAGCCAAGAGGAGGAATCAGCTCTCCTGGAGCCAGGGCTGCGTGGGATTGTAATCCTCCTGATGTAGGTGCTAGGAACCAAACCCAGGTCCTCTGGAAGAGCAGCGAGCGCTCTTAACAACCAAACCATTTCCTGCTTAAGTTGCCTTTGCCAGATTTTTGTCACAACAAGAAATATAAGCAATATAACCGCATCATCATCATCAATGTAACAATTAATAGGCATTTGCTGTGTGCTGTGCAGTTACAGGTCTTACTTTGTTTGATCCCAATTAAAGTGTCAGGAGACAAATAATATCTTTACTGCCATTTTAAAGGTGAATAGCATGGAAGCAGCAGGATGGCTCAGGGGTAAAGATGCTTGCGCCGAGCCTGACAACCTAAGTTTGATCCCTGGAACACACACACTGGAAGAGAGAGAACATGGTCCCACAAGTTGTCCTCTGACTTACACATACATGTACACACACACACACACACCATGGCACAATCATGTGTATGCATATACATAAATAAATAAATAGATGTAATAAAGTACTTTTAATGATGCACGCTGCAGGTTGCTGGGGGTATTTTCAGTATTGCCCGTTATTTTGGTACCCACTGGGTTTAGTTGGTGTTGCCTGTGTGAGGCTGGGCAGGGGTTCTTCCCAGAAGCATACACAATGTATCAGTAGCTACACCAATGGAGAAACTAACTCCCCTTCTGTTCTAGCTCAGTTTCTTTGTTGCTGTGATAAACACTGACCTACAGCAACTAGGGAGGAGAGAGTTTGATTGGTAACTCGTTGGCTCTCGGGAGTTAGTTTCAGTGCTTGCCTAAGGAAAACGAGCCAATACTAATTGCTCTGCCATCTTTGGCATTACAGCGTTAAGTTCCTGCCTACAGGGTGGCTGCTA
Source organism: Apodemus sylvaticus (assembly GCF_947179515.1). Lineage (NCBI taxonomy): Eukaryota > Metazoa > Chordata > Mammalia > Rodentia > Muridae > Apodemus > Apodemus sylvaticus. The sequence continues at coordinate 22,168,630 of NC_067493.1, read as the reverse complement.
TGATTCCGGTATTGGCAAAATACAGAGAGAAAAATGTGAACAGCAGAATCTGCCCTCAAGTCTCTTCTCAGTCCTTTGTGCTTATATCTGATGGTCAAAACTGGTCCCTTGGCCACACCCATCTACAGAAAGATGTCAATTAATGATTTAGCTTTCTGTACTTCTTGGAAAGAGAACACAAAGGCTTGGGAGACAAACTTACTCAGGAAGGAGCTTCTCATGCAAGTAAGCATGAGGATCTGAATTTGAGTCCCCAGAGCCCACTGAGAAAGCCAGGCCACAGTGTCATTTACCTTCCTCATCCCGGTGCTGGGGAGGCAGAGGCAGCTGGATCACTGCAGTGTGCGGGCCGGCTGATGAGAGCAGGAGACCCTGTCTCAAAAGATGAAGTGGTGAACAAGTACAGAACATACCTGATGTTGACCTGTGGCACACACACACATACATGTCACACACACATACACACACACACACACACCAGGCAAGTGGGGCTGGGAATGGCTCCCTCCGTCTAGTTCTCTCATCTCCCAGAGATAGATGGATTTGACAGCATCAATTCAAAAGTGACCTTGCACAAGATATTTATTTGAATTTCAGTTTATTTACCTGAAAAATGAGGACAATAATGACATTCATCCTCCCCGGGTTGCAGCGCCTGACATACAGCGTGTATTTAATAAACGGTAAATAGCGTTATCATTATTATAATGGGGAAAACAATATTTACATAAAAAGGAAGGCAGCCATTAATGCATTTCTGGAAAATTACTGAATGATCCCAAATCACATAGAAATATATTTCCCCCACCTAAAATAAAGAAATAAATCCCCACAGAGGTAGCTTAGGATATAAGTTGAAGAGTCTGAAGAGAGGAGCAGAATGAGATAATGTGTTTTTCTTCTGAGCTTGTCAGGGGAGCACCACGGAGAATAAATGGTACAGGGGGTGGGGTTGAGCCCTGAGTCCCAGAGGCCACAGTCTGGCCCAGGCTTTGCAGAACTTTTTGATCTCTCAGACCCACCCTGGTGTCTCTTCTCCCTGTGGGGCTGGGACACGCACTTGCTGGGACAGAGCCTTGTCATGTAGCCTATGTGGCCTCAGCCTCTTGAGGGCTGGGATGACAGGTGTGTGTGTGTGTGTGTGTGTGTGTGTGTGTGTGTGTGTGTGTGTGGTGTGTGACATCTGAAGATGTCAGGACATGGCTGTCAGAGGACAGACTTGGGTGTCTTTCCTCTGGGGCTATTGTGCTTTTAATTTTTGGTGTGTGTGTGTGTGTGTGTGTGTGTGTTTGCTTGGTTTTGTGGGTGTAAGTAGGGACACTGGTACCATGGCTTACATGAAGGCTGTCAGAGGATGATTTTTGGTGAAGTTCTCATTTTCCTAACTTTTCTGAGACATACCCCTTTTCACTGGGGTATTAGCAAGCATTTTATCTGTTGAAACATCTCTCCAGTTCCCCCACCCCTACTAAGACAGGATCTCTCACTAAACCTGAAAGCTCAGGAAGAAGGCTGAACAGGCTGGGTAACAAGTTCTAGGGATCCTCCTGTCCCCACCTACCCAGCCCTGGAATTAAAGTGAGCACCACCACAGTCAGCTTTCTGTGTGGAATCTGGGGATGAAACTCAGATCCACGTGTTTATGTGGCAAGCATTTCACCAACTAAACTATCTCCCCGGCCCCTGGATGCCAGTTTTTGTCATTGATCGAGCAGGGTGTGAAAACAAAACTGGACCTTGTTGACAACTGATGCCTTTGTGTCCCGGTCTGCCACTACATGTGGAGCCTCCACTACTTCCTCCTGTTACCAGGCATGCCTCTCCTACTGTAATGGACTGTGTGCTCTGAAACCATGGACCAAAATAAACCTCTACCCTCTTGAGTTGCTTCTGATCACATCTAGAAGACAAACTAATAATATACTGTAATGGGTAACACTGGTTGTCAAGGTGACGGGGTCTAGAATCACCTAGGAGACACTCTTCTTGGCATGCCTATGAGGGAGTTTCTAGATGGGGTTAATTGAGGTGTAAATGTGGGTAGACACCATCCCTGGGACTGGGGTCCTGAACTCAATAAAAAAGAGGAAATGAGCTAAGTCCCAGCATGCATCACTGTGCTTCCTGTCTGCGGGTGTCATGTGACCTGCCTCACATTCCACCTGCTGTGCCTTCCCTTCCATCTTGGTCCATGAGCCCAAATCAACTCTTTCTCTATTGAGTTGATTGTCAGGCATTTTTGCCCTGGTGATATGGTTTCTATATGCTCAGCCCAGGGAGTGGCACTATTAGAAGGTGTGGCCCTGTTGGAGTAGGTGTGTCACTGTGGGCATGGGCTTTAAGACCCTCATCCTAGCTCCCTGGAAGCCAGTGTTGTGCTAGTAGCCTTCAGATGAAGATGTAGAACTCTCAGCTCTTCCACCACCATGTCTGCCTGGATGCTGCCATGCTCCCGCCTTGATGATAATGGACCAAACCTCTGAACCTATAAGCCAGCCCCAATTAAATGTTGTCCTTATAAGAGTTGCCTTGGTCATGGTGTCTGTTCACAGGAATAAAACCCTAATTAAGAAACATGGCTTCAAGAAATGATGGATATGTGGTACGTTGACTTCCATCCCTCAGAGCCACCACCATCTCAAGCCCAGAGTTGGTTTTCTGGAGGTCCCAGCCAGGGAGGTATGAGAAGTGACTCTGGATTCCAAGCTTCTATCTGCTACCCATGGAAGCTCAGGACCTTCAGGGTCTGGCTGTGGCTTGTGTATGGGCGATATGGGTTGTGTGCCTTTTCCTGGGGAGACATAAACAAACATCAACTCATCCCAGATATGAAGCTGATGATAGATCAAAATAGCAATACCACCAAAGTCCAATTTGGTGAACCGATGAATTTTTGAATCATCCAGACTCTTTGTAAGTAAATCCAATGAATTCATTGATCAAGTTGGACTTTAGTAGAATCTCCGTTTTGCTCCCTTTCATTGATTCTCTATCCGGGGTGAGTAGATATTTGTTCCCATCTCCCCAGGAAAAGTCACAGGACAGAAGGACATTTCACTCTCAAATCAGAAGCAAATGATAGTAGCTAATGAATATGCTTCCTTGACAAACAAAAGGATAGAAAGTCAGTTCCCAAGGAGCCCTAAGTGTATTTAATAATTAAGCTAATACTCCACAAGGCAGATGTGTGCTCGCTAGATTCTTAGAGAACAACCATTTCTTTGTCAGGTTAATCCTGGGAAGGGATTTTCCATACTGAAAACTGATGAGATCTGAGGTAGCCGGGTTTTATGTGGTGTGTATAATACCAGCATGATTATACGTGCACACCCATAAATTGCATGCAGAGCTGAGAGTGGGCTTTCAGAAACAAATGCAAAACAAAAACAGAGCTGAGGAGATGACTCAGTAAGTGCACTTGCTCTGCAAACATGAGGACCTGAGTTCGGATCCCCAGTATCCATGTAAAAAGTCAGACATGGTAATGTGCATATGTTACCTGTGTGGGTGGAGCCTTTAGGGGTGGAGATAGGCTGATTCCTGGAAGTCACTGGCTGGCCAGCCTAGCTAAGAAAGCAACTTCCATTCAGTGAGAGACGGTGTCTGAAAGATATAAAGTGGAGAATAACAGAGAAAAATATCCAAAGTCCTGCTCTGGCCTCTCCACAAATGTACACATCTGCATATTCGTATTCATGAGCCATATACATACATCATACATTAATATAATATTTTAATTATTTTTCTATTTTTAAAAATATGTAATCCAAACACGTGAAAGCCACAATAATGAAGATGTCCTGGGTCCACAAACAGGGATCTGGGATCTAGTACATTATTCTTTGGTTTTATCCTATATTATATTCTTTTTAAAGCCATCTCTGTGTGTGTGTGTGTGTGTGTGTGTGTGTGTGTGTGTGTATGCATGTGTGTATGTGTGTATGTGTGTGAGCATATGTGTATGTCTATGTGTATGTGTGTGAGCATGTGTGTATGTCTGTGTGTGAGCATGTGTGTATGTATGTGTGTGTGCATATGTGTATGTGTATGTACATGTGTATGTGTGTGTGCATATGTGTATATGTGTGTGAGCATGTGTGTATGTCTATGTGTGTGCATGTGTGTACATGTGTGAATGTGTGTGCATATGTGTGTGCGAGTGTGAGCTTACAAGTACACACATGCTGCAGTGTGCATGTGGCAGTCAAAGGGCAATATTTGGTGCATGTCCTCATCCTTACCTTGTCTGAGACAGTCTCCTAATCTCCATATACTGGCTGTCCTGAGGGCTCCCGGGTTCTCCTTCTCTCCCACCTGACAATAGGCGTGCTGAGATCACACACACTCTAAGCCCTGCTTTCCATGGGTTCTGGGAATTCACACTCAGGTCCTCACGCTTGTGCTTTAGCCACCGAGCCATCTGCCCGGCCTCTTGTCCTGTCCCCTTTAAAGCCAGGTAGGGTACAGCCACCTCTTAACCGTCTCCCCACAATCCACTGCAGATGCCAGTGAGTCCTCAGGGCTGCTGGAGAGTATTTCCAAACCTTTTTTTTTTATGACTTCAAGTCATGTAGTTGGTTAATCACAGAGCTTAAAATGTGAGCCGACAAGATCTCACTTTAGCCTTCCTAAGCTGACAATTTTGCAGGGTGCCCACGGAATGACATTCATTACATTAATTGTAAACCTTTAACCACCTCATCCTGTCTGCCAACAGACGCTCTGTAGCAGAGAGGAGTTGGCAGGGAGCCTGTCCCTATCCCCTTGTCAGGGTTTTTTTTAATCCATAAATGAGGGGTTTGGTCCACTGTGTTCTCTTCATAAGTCCCCCCAAATCCAAAAACTTTACTCCCAAAGATATGACTTTTCTGGCCAACTCAGATTCAGTTGGAGGGATAATCCAGGATCTGATAAGATGAAGAAGCATGGGGCATGTTCTCTCTGTGTGTGGGCTTGGGAAAGAGGCTTTGTTGCCCATTTGCTGTGTGTGTGTGTGTGTGTGTGTGTGTGAGAGAGAGAGAGTGTGTGCGCGCATGCGCACGAAAGAGAGACACACAGAGAACAAAGTTAGTGTCTGTGTTTGTGTTACTTCATTGTGTAACAATACCCTCCAAAATTGATAAGACTCCACCTTCCGCCCTTACAGAGGATCCCAGCCCCACTGGCAACTCCTAGGCACTCCAATGGAGCTGACGCCCTCTTCTGGACTCCAAAGGCTTCTGCACACACAGAGTACATACATAGGCACCCCAATAAAAAGTAAATGTATCTTTTGGTTTGTTTTTTTTAAGACTCAGGAAATTCTAAAGAAAGATTTGTTGAGACTCAGCAGCAAATGAGCAACTCATGACTCTCAGGAATTTGACCAGATGCACAAAGCTGTCTCCATGTCAGCAGTGAAGGGAGGGGCCAACATGCCTGGAAGAGGATCCGTCTTTGACTTGTTGAGCGGCCTGCAAGCCACGGTCTCCAGGGTCTGTACCGGGGTGGGCTTTTGTGATGTAGTTGTCTTTAAATCATCCCGGCTCCTATGAGTACCCCCTCTGTACTTCTTTAAGTAACCCTAATAAACTCATTGGGTCACCAAGTTGGACTTTGAGTTCATCATTACTTTGATCTGTCATTGGTTCCTTATCTGGGATGAATAGGTGTTCTTGGTACTGTTGCCCTTAAATAGTATCCCACAACACAGTGTGTGTGTGTGTGTGTGTGTGTGTGTGCATTTGATTGAGTGGGGATGGAGGCAAGTGATGGTCCACATAGACTTTCAACTTGCAGGGATTTAAACTAGCCATGAAAACTCTGCGCATGTCTATGAGGGAATTTCTAGATTGTGCTAACTAACATGGGAAGACCTACCCTAAGTATGAGTAGCATTTTTCTCTTGGGCTGCGATATCACACTGAATAAAAAGCAGAAAGCAAGCCCCTGTGTCCATCTCTCTCTGATCCTGCCTGAGGTTGCAATGTGAACAGCTGCCTCACGCTCCTGCCGCCATGTCTTCCCCGCCATGATGGATTGTGTAGCCTCATACTGTAAGCCAAAGTAAACCCTTCCATTCACCAGTTGATTTCTTCCAGGTGAGTGGCCAAAACAGAGGTTGAGTTTGTTCTGTCTGAAGGAGACCTCATCTACATATCTGTTCCCAAGAGCCAACTGTAGTGGATGAACGTAATAAAAACAAACCAGTCTTGTGGCCCTTAGTGCCTGTGACCCTTTTGCACAGGATGCTAGATCTGTCCCAGCACAGGAATCCATTTCTCCAAAACCTGAGACCTACTTGTCCCAACTCACTACAAAGTATTGCTCCAGGCAGCTTCCAAGGAGTAAATAAAAACCACTTCTGAAAACTGCCAGTGGCTATTAAACTCCATCCTGCCTACTGACCCAGAATGTTCTTTCAGCAGATGGGGGTAGCTGTGCCCAGACATCACACTCTAGTGGAACACATATTCTCAGCAGCTTTATAGTAACTGCCCCATGCTGCAATGACCTCAAATGCCCATCATGAGGTCAGTGGGTGACATACAGCATTGTTAGGTACACACGGACAACTTCTCAGCAATAAAATTTAAGTTGATCTGAAGACATGACTCAGTGGTAGAGCCTCTGCCTAGAATCCCCCAGTGAGGGGCTGGGGTGTGGCTCAGTGATAGAACACCTACCTAGAATCCCCCAGTGAGGGGGCTGTGGGCATGGCTCAGTGGTAGAGCCCCTGCCTAGACCTTTCACTCACAGAGATCTGCCTGACTCTGCCTCTCTAGTGCTTGGATTAAAGGTGTAAGCCATCACTTTCTGGCAGTGGTTCTCTTTTTTAAAGATGAAAATAAAACTGTTTAAGCCATTTTTTCTGCATGTTATTTCTGTGTGTGGGTATGTGCACATAAGTGCAGGTGCCTATGGAGGCCAGAAGAGGGCACCAGATCTCCTGGAGTTGGAGTTATGGCTAGTTGTAGACACCTTACTGGATAAGCCATCTCTTACTCTATATTTGGTTTGTTGTTTTGTTTATTTTGGGTTGTTTTTTGGTTTGAGATAGGGTCTCCCTGTGAAGCAATAATTAAAATAATGATCTTCCTGCCTCGCTTCCCAAATGCTGAGATTAAAGTGTGTACCGCCAGAACCAGATCAATCTCCTAGTCTTAAACTATGTACACCCATGCACCTGTGTGTGAAAGGTATGTACTACACAAGTGTGCACATGTGTGTGTAGGCCAAAGGACAAACAGCCTAAGGTATCTTCAGCAAGGTCTTTACTTCCTTTTAAAGGGGTCTTTCATTGGCTGAAGCTGACCAGTTAGGTTAGGCTGGCAAGCCTAAACATTTGTCTGTTTCTGCCTCCCTAGGATCAAGTGTGCACTATTATGCTATCTTCTTTATAATTCTGGGGGTCAGACTCAGGTCTTGATGTTTTCAAGTCTTGAACATTATCAACTGAGTCATCTCCGTAGCCCTCGGGTTTCTGTTTTGATGACAAACAACATATCCATTCCTTTATATATTTTTTTATTATATTTATTTACTTCTGTCTGTTTGCTTTGTGCTTGTCTGTGCCCCCCCCTCTCTCTCTTGCTCTGTGTGTGTGTGTGTGTGTGTGTGTGTAGGTCAGAGGCCAACTTTGTGGGGTTAATCCCCCCTTCTACCATGTAAGTCTGGAGATCAAACTCAGGTTGTCCAGCTTGGCACCTCTATTGGCACACATTCTCTTTCCCAGCTGCCTGAGTCTGAGCCTGTCTTCAGGATGAAGCCTTCCCAGCCTTGCTGTTCCATTCTCCCTCCCCATGTCTCCTTCCCAGACTCACATCTCAGGAGCAAAATGAGCACTGTCAAGGCACTTTTGAAGGTCTGAAGTCCCTTTCTTCAGATCTCACCAGACAGCCATTCTCTGGTCCCTACAAAATCCAAGACAAAAGCCAACAAGGGTGGAGTGCATTTGCGGGGAGCACAGCAGCTAGAAAAACACAAGGTGCATCTGTTGGTTTGTTTTCCCACATCTGGTCACCAGGCCAAAGAAACATAATTAATTTTTTGGTTCTGAAGAGACAATCCCACCAGCGATACACATCTTTAATTAGCCTGACTCAACAATCGTGCTCCAGTACTTTCTTCCAGGGAGCTGGATGGCTGACACATTAAAGATGGAGCCAGGCTCGGGGGCAAGAAGATAGGTCATTGTAAAGGCTGCCATGGAAGATAAGGACTAGATTTTCATTCTAGGAATGGTTGCATCCATTGTGTATCAATGAGAAATGCTTATGAGTAAAGGAGAAGAGATGGGGGAAGGGGTGGAGAAGGGAGCCACTGTCTTTAATAAGTCTCATGAAGGCCTACTTTGCAAATGGCTGAAAGGCCAACCTGAACAAAATGTGAGGGTCACTTGCCACTTTAAGACACTGAGAAGAATCTGACTCAGTTTCCCTGCTAGTTCCTCGTGTCTCCTCTTTCTGTTTGCTGGTTTTCTCCTTATGCTGGTTTCTCTCGGGTCACAAGATGGCTGCCAGGAGACCTGAGGCTGTGAGCATCTTTCTTCTCGTTGTGGTAGATGTGAGAAATAAAACCTGATGGTTTGTTTTCTTAAAGGCGCCTGGAGCTGGCTTAGCTCCAGCTGCAAAGAAACGGAGAACAGTAGGCCCTGCTAATGCCCCCCCCCCAGGCTAGTTAATGCCCCAATCAAGCTCTGAAACTCCACACAAACACCCTAACCTAGTAGTTCAGAGTAATAAAGGACTAGCAGCAAGGCTTGCCTGTGAGGTCATGTGTCTGAAAAGCCTTAGAACAGCCAGGATGTGAAATGTAAAGATTTTACAATTTATATATATATATATATATCTTAGTTAGATATGAAACTATATATGGTCTTTGTTTAGGAAAAGGCAAGTGTAATCGACAGATGGGTGGATAAAAATTGGGATGGCACTTAAGATGGTCTCCTCCCATAACTCCACAACAAAGCGATGTGTGGTCACGTGTTAGAGTTTAAAGACTGTCCTCTGTACTCAGTCAGTGGCTGCCATTCTAGCATGAAACCCACATTTGCAAAGTCATAAATATAAAATAAACCCCACTTTCCATATTCCAGGACCATTTTTATGAAGTGGAGAACTTGGTTTACCCCAGTGCTCTTATTATGAAGTGGAGATCTTTGTTTCTCGCAGTAGACAGTGAGCAGACTAGCTTCCTACTATGGGTCATGTTCTTTTGCCTGGGTTGGACCAACCTGAAAAAGATCTGATTGGTCTAGGCATGTGGCCCACCTTGGTACCAGATGCCTCATGAGAAGAAGGGCAAAGATGAGAGTGAGATGGTGGTTTAAATATCCTTGGCCCAGGGAGTGGCACGATTTGGAGATGAGGTCTTGTCGGAGTGGGTGTGGTCTTGTTGGAATAGGTGTGTCACTGTGGGCGTGGGCTTTAAGACCCTTGTCCTAACTGCCTGGAAGTCAGTCTTCTCCTAGCGGCCTTCAGATGAAGGTATAGAATTCTCAATTCATCCAGTACCATGTCTACCTGGGCACTGCCATGGTTTGGCCTTAATGATAATGAACTGAACCTGTGAAGCTGTAAGCTAGCCCCAATTAAATGTTGTCCTTATAAGAGTTGCCTTGGTCATGGTGTCTCTTCACAGCAGTGAAACCCTAAGATAGACGATTAGGTGGGAATATGCTGAGATCAAAATGCTACTGTGATCATTCTAGGGGGGTTTAATAGAGATCTGTTGGTAGTATGGGCAGGATAATGAAAAACGTGAGTCTGGGCTAAGACCTGATGCCTGCAGAGGCAAGAGAAAGTTCAAGGAGTTACTGTTAGGGTTCTGTCTAAGCTCCATCCCACAATTACCTAGCAACAGCCAGGTATGCCCCTCCCCACAGTTGCCTGGCAACAGCCAGGTAGGCCTGGCCTATAAAAGAGGGTGCTGGGCCCCCTCCTCTCTCTCTCTTACCTCTTGGCACTCTTACCTCTTCTCTTGTCCCTCTTGGGCTCTCCTCCCCTCCCCCCCTCTCTCCACATGGTCATGGCCAGACTCCACTTCTCTATTCTCTCTCTCTTTCTCTACCTTTCTTTGCCTCCACTACCCCATTAACTCCCATTCTCTGCCCTGAATAAACTCAACTCTATACCATGTCTGTGTGTGTCTGGTCCCTCCGGGGAAGGAGTGCCTGGACATGGCCCCGCCTAGGCACCCCCTTGTACACCACCATGTACCATTCTCTCTAAACCTCTTACTCTTTTTATGAACATGTCTTAGTCAGGGTTTCTATTCCTGCACAAACATCATGACCAAGAAGCAAGTTGGGGAGAAAAAGGTTTATTGAGCTTACACTTCCATGTCGCAGTTCATCACTAAAGGAAGTCAGGACTGGAACTCAAGCAGGTCAGGAAACAGGAGCTGATGCAGAGGCCATAGAGGGATGTTTCTTACTGGCTTGCTTCCCCTGGCTTGCTCAGCCTGCTCTCTTATAGAACCCAAGAACACCAGCCCAAAGATGGAACCACCCACAAGGGGCCCTCACCACTTGATCACTATGAGAAAATGCCCCACAGCTGGATCTCATGGAGGCACTTCCTCACCTTAAGCTCCTTTCTCTGTGATAGCTCCAGCCTGTGTCAAGTTGACACACAAAACCAGCCAGTATAGAACATAACAATGGTGCTGAAACTAGGGAAATAACACTTACTGCCTGCTGTGGCTCAACCAATAGCAAGTGGGGAGCCAGCCCGTGTGAGTGGCACACACCTTTAATCCCAGGTCTTGGGAGGCAGAGGCAGGCAGACCTCTGCGTTCTCTACAGAGTGAGTTTCAGGACAGCCAGGGCTACACAGAGAAACCCTATCTGGGGGAAAGAAAGGAAGAGGGAGAGAGAGGGAGAAAGGGGGAGGGAGAAGGGAGAGAGAGGAGTCAGTGGATCAATTAGCCCATTGATTATATCAGATCCCCCATGATCCAATTACCTCTCATTGATTGGACCCACCAGCTAGGAACCAAGCTGTCACACCTGAGCCTTTTGAAAGCCAACTCTTAGCCAAACTGCTGTGGCCAGTCTTTTCATGTTTAGCATATGGAGTAAGAGAACAGTAGTCTCTGGTTTTAATCTTTGGTTCTCTGACAACTAATGATGTCTACTGTCTGTTCAGGTGCTAATGATCACCAGCCTTCATCATGGGTACCTGAAGGGTCTAGCCAAAAGCATCTACCCTTAGTGGTGTGCGTGCACAATGCATCAGCCAGTGGTCAACCTATACCATCCTTCTTCAGACATTGTCTGCCGTGTTTATCAAGCTACACACCCATTAGACTAAACTGACAGTGGGCAGCTGAATCCTGTTCTCTATTCCTGAGTGCAGGGATTACGAGCGTGAGCTACTGTACCTGATTTTTTACGTGTTCTGGGGATCAAACAGCAAGCGCTTTACCATCTGTGCCATCTCCTGTTTTCTTTTCATAATTATTATTTTTATATTTGCTTATTAGAGATGCTGTGTGCCACAGCACACACGTGGAGATCAGAAGGCCATCCACAGAAGTCAGTAGTCATCTTCTCAGGACTGAACTTAGATCATCAGGGCTGGCTGGAGATGCCTCTCTCTACTGAACCATCTCTCCAGCCCCTCCAGGAGTATTTGAAGCCCACTTTCTACATTAAAAACCAATTGAAAATGAATAAATAATAGCTTGATGGCCACTCAGCTTCCCTTGCTACTATACTGAAGTCACATGGTCTAAATTTGATCCATCGGATGTAGTCAACTAGACTTCCAAATTGGAAGCTAGTAACTCAAGCCAGCTCAACCAAGAGCTGCCATTTGGCTGCTGGTGGGCAGATGCATTAGCTGCCAACAGTAACACCCACTAGCCACTTATCTGTGTCGAGCATTGCTGTGAAGGCTTTGGACATGGGCAGGGTAGGATGGGGTCTAGCAGCTATGGAGATGAAGGGGTGCTCTCGCCAAGAAATGTGTTGCCCTGCTAATGTCAATGAAATCTGTGGACCCAGTCCCAATCCTTGAGGTCAAGGCATTAGCACTGAGCTAATGCAGCATTGGTTGGATAGTTGGATAGCAACATACATCCACACCGAGACGTGAATTTATCACATTGCTAATGTGCTCAGGAGGTCCATGGTTTTGGCTTTCTTGGTGACACGGTGTACCTCTGACAAATGAGAACCAATGGACTGGCGAGAGGGTTAACGAGGAGGATGATGCCTGCCACCAAACCTGGTGACCTAAGTTCAATCCCTGGAACCCACATAGGGGAAGGAAAAGGACTGAATCTCGTGGGTTGGCCTCTGACCAACAACTGAGCACCACACAATCCCCCTTCCCCCACATAAATAAATACAAAAGATACTTTTAAAAGGGGAGAGCCCATAAACTAACCTACCACCTCTATCACAAGCCCAACTGCCTTTAAACATGCACCCCAAAGAGTTGGGCAATAAGGGACGCTGTGAAAAAATGAAATCTTATGTTGTAATTGCGTTTTGTAAAAGTCAACCTCGTTTCTCAGCTTGGATCTCCATCCTAATTTGCATATGGATTGGGAAAATCAATAACGTATAAGTATTTGTTTTCCAAAATCTGATAGCATGCAAATACGCTCTCCCATTTCCCAACCGCTCTCTCTGTCCCTCACCTTTGTGACCCCAACAGGGTAAAAATAAACAAACAAAAGCCAAAATGCAGCCATGGATTTCTCAAAGTCATGTCCTTCAGGATCTGCTAGGAGTAGTTTTGAAATTATAGATACCAAGCTTGCCATTTTGCCTTGAATACATTTCAGGGAGCGAGGACGTTTAGATGTGTTGAAGGACTCCCCTTGAAAAGGGAAGGCCAACCCAAGCATGGTGGTGCACGCCTGTTAGCCCAGCACTCAGAAAGTAGAGACGGGAGAATCTTGAGACCAAAGCCAGTTTGAGTTGCATAGCAAGAGACTAGCCAGCCAAGACTGCGGAGATGGACCAGAATTCAGTCCCCAGAACACACATTTAGAAACACCAGATGTGGTGGCTCACTCTTGTAATCCTAAGTCCTAAGGATACAAAGGAAGGCAAAATTGGGGAGCTTGCTGGACAGTTGACCTAATCTTGGAACATTCTAGATGAATAAGAGACCCTGCCTGCCCCCAAAACAAAAAAAAAAACAAAACAAAAGCCAATATCTGGAGGAACAATAGCCAAGGTTGTTCTATGTCTTCCATATATACACCTCTGGGCACTCACACTCACAGACAGACAGACAGACAGACACACACCATGAAAAACAACCAACAACCTAAACCTGGGCTTGGTGTATCTAAGGAAACCTATTTCCATATCTGAGCACACACCTGGATGGCCCATAGCCCTCAACTCATGCTCAGCCCAGAGCCATGTGTCCTGCTTCTTTGATAACTCTAGGGATGATAGATGACCTCAAGGGAGGCTATACAATACAACCTTTTATTTAGGATATATGACTGTGGCCATAGATGCAGTTCCAGTGGGGGCTATGACAGTTAATTTTTTTGGTATGTGTATGTTGTGTACATGCACATGTGTCCCTGTGTTTACATGTACATGGCTGCTTGTGCAGGTGTGGGCAGGTGTGCATATGTGAAGCCAGAGGTCAATGTTTAATGTCTTCCCCAGTCCTTCTTCTCCTTATATACTGAAGCACGGTCTCTCACTCAGCCTGAAACTTGACAAGCCTACAAGTCTAGACAGGCAGCTTGTCCCTGGGGAGCCTGTCTCCATCAGTGTGCTAGGATGGTGGGCAGGTTCATGTGTGGTGACTGCCAAGTGGCCTGGACTGCAGCTGCTGGTTCATGTGTGGTGTCTGCAGAGAAGACTGGACTGCAGCTGCAGATTTGTATATGGTGTTTGCTACTGAACTGTTGGTATCCTGACAACAAAGATTGGACTCACCCCCTAAGAACTATTTCTAAACAGGTCTACTGCCCTATTTACTTCCCTAATAGTGTCTTAGTAACTTTTCTTTTCCACTACCTCTGGTGGGTGGTGGGCTAGAGGAGAGGTTGAACGCTTACTAAAGTAGGTTGAGAAAATGTATGCCTACCGTGGGGTGTCTTAACTATATATATCTTCATAAAATTGCTTTCTTTCTGTATATGTATGTAGGTGACTTGTTCTGTGTATACATGTGTGTGTGCTCTGTATGCATGTGTGTGTGTGCATGTGTGTGTGAGTGTGTGAGTATGTGAGTGTGTGTATGTGCATGTATGTGTGCATGTGTGTGTGAGTGTGTGTGTGCATGTGTGTGTGAGTACGTGTGTGTGTGCACGTGCACGTGTGGTGTGTGTGTGTGTGCATGTGTGTGTGTGTGCATGTGTGTGTGTGTGCATGTGTGTGTGTATATGTGTGTGTATGTGTTTGTACAGAGGTCAAAGGAGGATGTCTGGTGTCCTTCTCTGTCCCTCTCCTCACCCTATTCCCTTAAGATAGGGCCTCTCACTGAGCCTGGGGCTAGGCAGGTTGCCAGTAAGCCCCAGTCATCTTCCTGTCTCTGCCCCACCTCCACAGCACTGGGATTACAGGTGCACATGACCACGCCCAGGTTTTATTTTTATTGTTTGCATTTTAGGAACATCTGGGGGAGGGGGGCGCTGAAGAGACGGCTCAGCAACTTAGAGCACTTGTAGTTCTTGCAGAGAACCTAGGTTTTATTCCCAGCACCACTTGGTAGCTGGCAACCATGCATAACTCTGGTTCCAGAGCTCTGAGGCTTCCTCCTGGCTGCCATCAGCCACTAGACACGCACATAGCACATGTATGTACAAGCAGACAAAACCCTCACACATATAAAATAAAATAAGCTGGGTGTGGTGGCGCACGCCTGTAATCCCAGCACTTGGGAGGCAGAGGCAGGAGGATTTCTGAGTTCTAGGCCAGCCTGGTCTACAGAGTGAGTTCCAGGACAGCCAGGACTACACAGAGAAACCCTGTCTCGGAAAAAAAAATAAATAAAAATAAATAAATAAATAAATAAACAATAAATCTAAGAAGGACAATATCTTTCCCTTATTCTTGGACAATCCTGTGCGTGTATACAGTGTATCTTGATCATATTCTCCTTTAATTATTCTCTGTGTTCTTAGCCACCCATCCCCCACTTCAGGTCATCTCCCACTAAGTCTGATTTGCTTGCCTGCTAGAAACATGGCTGATAGAGTTGCCTCGATTTTGTGCAGGTGTCCACAGCTGCAGTTAGATCATGAGCGCAACAGCCAGGGTATGTCCAGGAGACAACACTCTTCCCCAACCTTTGGCTCATATTTCTTTCACCCTGTCTTCTAGACATTTCTCCAGCCTAGGGGTGTTGCTGTGGCTGTCCCATTGAATCTGAGCACTCAACTGTCACTACGCTCAGCACTGTGGCCAGTTGTGAGTCTCTACATTAACTGCTGAGAGCCACGGGCAGAAATGTCCCTTGCCAAGCTTGAGGGCAGCTCTAATCTTTGAGCATAAACATAAGTATTGAGAAGCAATCAGACAGCATGACCATTTAGAAAAACAAGTGGCAGAGAACGTTCTGCTCCTGAGACCTATGATTTCCCTAGCCATGGGCCTTTTGACCGGGATTACAGTACCAGGACAGTGGCTTAATTTTTTTTAAAACATGGGTTCAAGGGATTTGAACTCAGGTTCTTGAGCTTCTACAGTGAGTACCTGCCCACTGAACCATCTCCCCAGCCAAATAGTATTTTGAAAAAAGAAGTCACCAGACCAGGCACGGTTTAATCCCAGGACTCTGGAGGCCTAGGCAGGCGGATCTTTGTAGGTTGAAGGCCAGCCTGGACCGTATAGTGAGTTCTAGGCCTGCCATGGCTACAGAGTGAGACCCTGCCTCTAAAATGGAGAAAGAAATGAAGTGGCCAGGCCTGACGATACGCATATTTAGTCTCAGCATTCGGAAGGCTGAGACGGGGAGATGGAGAAATCCAGAGAAGTGGGCTGCATCATGTAAGTCAGCCTCAAACACACAACACCAGTAGGGCTAGTGACGGCTGGCTCTGTCGATCTTTCTTGTTTCTGAAAGGGAGGAGCGGATTGGACAGATAGAGAGGCTTGTGATGGGCTCTCCACACGCAACGGTTTCTTAATTTTTAATTAATTTTAGTTAGGAAATGCTTAATGTAGTGAAATGAATAAAATATGAACTTTGCCATGTTAACGGCTTTGAGGGCAAAATTCATGGGCATTAAAAACATTCATGATGTTGTACAAATGGCGCCTCCATCTGTTTCCAAAAATCTATTTCCCTACAAAGAATCTGTTGACAAGGGGTTGGAGACAGTGGGTAGAGGGCTCACCTAGCAGCCCAGGGAAGCCTTGGATTCCCTCCCCAGCACCACAGAGAGGCTGTGGTGAAAGCATCTGACTCGGACTAGGAGGTGGAGGCAGGAGGATGAGCAGTTCAAGGTCATTCTGGGCTACATAAGGCGTTTCAGACCAACCTGGGCTACACGAAA
The DNA here is from genome assembly GCF_947179515.1 of Apodemus sylvaticus. Lineage (NCBI taxonomy): Eukaryota > Metazoa > Chordata > Mammalia > Rodentia > Muridae > Apodemus > Apodemus sylvaticus. The sequence goes on along the minus strand of NC_067493.1, from coordinate 22,152,163 downwards.
CGCTGTCTCAAAACAAACGTACACACAACCCTTCCGCTAGGCAAGAACTCACTTCCTAGCTCTCCCGCAAGCTTCTGGTAGCCAGCAATCTGCCTTATTTCACCAAGATTCTGTTTGTTGTGGATATTTTACATAATCACAATCACGCTCTATGTAGCCTGCACATCTACCTCACTTCATGTGACATGTTTTCAAGGTTGATACCATGGCAGCATCAACAAGTCCCTTGTCCCTTTCTATGGGTGAGTAATATCTCATCATATGTGCAGAAGTGAACCAGTGCCTTCCCTTTCCACACAGAAGCCATGAGTCTCTGAATCTGCTGAAATAAACCAGCAACAGTCAGATCGCAAGCAAAACGTCAAATGAATTTATTTCAGGATGACAAATACCCCATAACCCAGTAAAGATTCAGACGCATGTGCTCCTCCTCATAAGACACCTTAGAGAGGCTGTGGGGGAACTTAGAAGGGTAGAAATGGCTTTCAGGGAAAGAAATGAACTATAAGGTAAGCAATGAAACGGGGCATGGGGGAAGGGACATGTCTCAGTTAGGGTCTCTACTGCTGTGAAGAGACGCCACAACCATGGAAACTCTTACAAAGAACAGCGATGGAGAGATGGCTCAGCGGTTAAGAGCACTGACTGCTCTTCCAGAGGTCCTGAGTTCAATTCCCAGCAACACCATGGTGGCTCTCAACCATCTGTAATGGGTTCCGATGCCCTCTTCTGGTGTGCCTAAAGATAGCAATACTGTACTCACATAAATAAAACAAACAAGTCTTTAAGAAGCAACAATGACAACAGAAACATTTAGTTGGGGCTGGCTTACAGTTCAGAGGTTTAGTCCATGATCACCATAGCAGGAAGCATGGTGACATGCAGGCAGACATGGTGCTGGGGAGCCAAGAGTTCTACATACCAATCAGATTCTCAGGCAGCAGGAAGAGAATTAGCTCACGCTTCTGAGACCTCAAAAGCCACTCCCGGCCACACCATCCCAGCACTGTGGAAGAGATGGCAAGGCCAGCCTGGGCTATACAGCAAGTTCCAGTCTAGCCTGAGCTATGTAGCAAGACCCTATCTCAAAAGAAAAAAAAAGGGATGTGGCTTTGTCATTGTATTAGTCAGGGTTCTCTAGAGGAGCAGTACACACACACACAAATACACAGACACATACAAATACACATACAAACACATACATACACAAACACACACATATACATACACATACATAGACATACACACACATACAAATACACACACATACAAATACACACACAAACACATACATATGCATACACATACATAGACACACTCATACACATACAAATTCACACACATACACAAACAGACATATATACACATATACACATACAAACACACACAAACACACACAAACACACACACAAACACATATACACATACATACACACACAGAGAATTTATTAGGATGGCTTACAGTCTGTGGTCCAACTAGCCCAACAACGGCAACAACGGTCCAAGAATCCAGGAGTCATTCAATCCACAAGGCTGGGTATCTCGGCTGGTCTTAGCAGACACTGGGATCCTGAAGCATAGGCTCTAATGCCGGTGAAGAAGCAGGCTTGTCGGCGCAAGCAAGAGCAAGCAGACAGAGAGCACGAGCTTCCTTCTCCCTCATCCTTTATCTAAGCTGCCAGCAGGCGTGGTCCAGATTAAAGGTAGATCTCCCCTCCTCTCAAGATCTGGATAAAAGCTTTCAAATTATTTTCACTAAGAATCGCAGGTATACCCAGGCCCTTGGGTTTTAGCCAGTCCCAGATACAGTCAGGTTGACAACCAAGCATAGCCATCAGAGTGGGAAAATACCAGCTTAGACTCTGCCAGTGAGGAGTTAGAGTCATGATTCAACCCAGTGTCTACCCAGAATCCCCCAGGGATGGGCTTTGGGAGCGTGGCTCAGTGGCACTCGCCTACCTTGCAAAGGGCCCTGGATCTGATCCCCAGCGCAGCAGAAACCATAAGCACACATAAACACAGACACATACACGCATAGGTCATCATGAGACAAAGGTCTCCAGCTGTGAGATGTGGCGTTTCGCTTGTGACATAAGATTACTCCTCCTCGGTTAGGAATGTTTTGTCAGAAGCCTGACTGCCTGACTGCAGTGTGGTCTTCTTTAGCAAACGTAGAGTTTAGTAATTTAGGAACTTAGAAGAAGGGCTGCTCTTGGGTGCCTTTGGTCAGAAAAATCAGAACACCACATCCCTCTCCCTTTTCCCCCTCCCTTTCCCTTTCCCCCTCTCCCTCTCTCTTTCCCTCTCCTTCTCCCTTTCCCTTTCCCTCTCTCCCTCTCCCTCTCTTCTTCTCCCTCTCCTTCTCCCTCCCTCTCTCTCTCTCTCTCTCCCCCTCCCCTGCCCCACCCAGCCCAGCCCTGACTTATGAATACCTAGCTCTGTGTTTGTCCATTCATTCAATGATTGACATTTGGCCTGGTCCAGCCTTTTCTGGCCCTAGCCTTTTCAAATCTAAAGACTGTGTCTGCCCTTTCTCAAGGAGAGTGCCCAGTCTCCCCATTTAGGACTTAAAATCTGACAGAGACTTCTCAGACAGTCTAAGGGAGAGGTGCGGGATAAAGGGGAGTGGTGGAGGATGGAGGGAGGATGGTAATGGAGGATGTGGAGGATGGTAATGGAGGATGGGTGAGGATGGTGATGGAGGATGGAGGGAGGATGGTGATTAAGGATGAGGGAGGATGGTGATGGAGGATGGTAATGGAGGATGGTGATGGAGGGAGGATGGAGAGAGGATGGAGGGAGGATGGTGATGGAGGATGGAGGGAGGATGGTGATGGAGGATGGAGGGAGGATGGTGATGGAGGATGGTGATGGAGGATGAGGGAGGATGGTGATGGAGGATGGAGGGAGGATGGTGATGGAGGATGGAGGGAAGACGGTGATGGAGGATGGAGGGAGGATGGTGATGGAGGATGGTGATGGAGGATGAGGGAGGATGGCAATAGAAGATGGAGGGAGAAGCCTTCACCTGGTAGTTCTTCCATGCCCACACAAGGGCTTCAAAATCTCATTCTCCTTCCTGGTTAAGACCCTCAGTTTCCCCACGTGCCACTTCCAGGTTGGGTGCCCTCAGATGTCCTGAGAAGCACAGGCAGAGAGCTGAGTCCAGCCTTTGGCCCATGCTTGGCACTCACCGAGTACCAGTCATTGGCACAAGGTCGTCACCATGCCTCTGCCTGGCACCATCTGCGGCTCTCTATCTGGCTTGTGTTTTAAGACAGAAATCTCTCTCTGTGGCCCTAGCTGGCTGGAACTCACAGAGATCCCTCTGCATCGGTCTCTCTGCCTCTCTGCCTCTCTGCCTCTCTGCCTCTCTGCCTCTCTGCCTCTCTGCCTCTCTGCCTCTCTGCCTCTCTGCCTCTCTGCCCCTGCCCCTACCCCTTCCCCTGCCCCTACCCCTGCCCCTGCCTCTGCCTCTGCAGCACTGGGGTGGACTTGTGCCACCACACAGCTTGTTTCAAGTTTTGTTTTTAAATGACATTAGTCAAGCGTGGTACACACCTTTAATCCCAGCAATCCAGAGGCAGAGGCAGGTGGATCTCTGTGAGCTCAAACCTGGTCTAGAGAGCACACACCAGGCCAGCCAAGGCTACACAGTGAGCTCTTGTTTAAAAGGAAGGAAGGCAGGAGGGCAGGCGGGCAGGCAGGCACGAAGGGTACATTTATTGATTTATTATTGTTCATGCACATTCACATGTGCAAGCATGTGTGCCTTGGTGTATAGACAGGAGATAGGGGTCAGCTATTGGGCTTGACAGCAAGTGCTCTACCCACTGAGCCATCTTGCTGTCCTTTTATCTGGATCTTCCTTGACAGCTGGGGCTTGCACAGGGTGATTTCTTTGGCAGGATAGGAGTGAAAAGAAGAAAGCGATCCCCAGCTGGGTATGTAGCCCTGTTAGTAAAGTGTTTGCTCCTCATGCACAGAGCCCTGGGTTCAATCCCTGACCCAGGACTGTGGAAAAGCGGGTTTGACAGCACACAGCCAGAGTCCCTGCATCAAGGTGGCGGGATGATCAGATGTAGAGACACCTGGGAAGACGGACACTCAGCTGAGGAATCGTCCCATCAGAGTGGCCTGACGGTGGGACATTGGTATAGGAAGGCTCAACCCACTGTGGGCGGTGCTGCCACCGCTGGGCAGACAGTCCTGGGTTGTGTTCGGAAGGCAGCCCAATGAGTGCTGAGAAGCAAGCTGGTGTGCAGCCTTCCTCCTCTGTGGCCGCTTCAGTTTCTGCTCCTGCTTCCCTCGCTGAGGGTCTGCAAGTTGCTGTAAGATGAAATGAACCCTTTCCTCTTGGTTTTGGTGCATGTTTAATCACAGCAACAGAAAAACTAGAACAGCTACATTAGTGAGTTTGAGACCAGCCTGAGCTACATTGTCTCAAAATGACAACAACAACAACAACAACAACAACAACAACAACAAAAACCAAGAAACCAAACTAAGCCCTGAAAGGCTTGATCAGAAGTCTAATAATGCCCTGATTGCTCACAGACACAGGGCTTGCTCGTGCCTGGGTGGGGTAACTGAGTGCTTTAAGTGGTCTAAGGAATGTCCTAGTTGCCCAGTGGGAAAGAAACCCCCATTGTCCACATTAGAGGCTGGTTTGCGAAGGCATAATTTTTTTGCTACCTACTCTTAGTAAGAGTTCAACCTCTCCTCCAGCCCACCACCCAGAAGAGGTAGAGGAAGAGAAAAGTTATTAGGATACAGAGGAAAGGACCTCTCAGCAATAGTTCTTTGGGGGCGAGCTCATCTTCTTGGGCATCAGTTCAGTCCCGTAGCAAACACCAAATACGATTCAGCAGCTGCAGACCAGTCCTCGAGGCAGGCAGACACTGGGCAGCTGTAGTTCAACTCTGAAGAAACCACCAGGCTCCCCAACCGGTCTGAGGTGAGGCCACAGAAGGGCAGGAACCTCGCGAGCAGTTCTTGGTGAGTTTCTCTCAATTATCCTAAGTTGAATTCAATGACGTTATGTAAGTCGAGCCAATACGCGCGTGTCTTTGGCAAAGAATAGTGAGAGGGAGGAAATCAAACCAAAGCTCAGTGCTCGTCTCCCACTGTCTGTGGGGTCATCTTTAGACTCCTTCATCCCGGGTCCTTTCACGTGTTTGTTATATCAAAACATCCTTTCACCTGTATCTGCTTCAGGAAAACAGTCTTGCACGGGTTCGCCTTAGCAAGCCATCCTTTTACCCCTGTGCCCCAGCAACACATCATTTGACATAACTGACTTTCCAAAGAACTAGAAGTTTTCACTTCAGGTTTGTCACCAATCCATCTTATTGGACACCCATCCTGTCTCATACCTCCCCTACACACACACACACACACACACACACACACACACACACGCACACGCACTGCTATTAGCATCCTCTGATGCTCGACAGTAAACAACACGCCCTCACAGAAGGGCTGATTCTAACCGGAAACTGAATGAAGACATTGTGTTACTCCTTGCTGTGACCTGACAAGAAGCAACTTAAGGGGAGAGGGCTTTGTTCAGGCTCACAGTCTGTGTGGGATACGATTCACCAAGGCTGCAGGAGCAGGGGGTGGATTGCTAACACATGGGCTGATCAGGAAGCCAGGAGCTGAGAGAAAACAGGATCAACGTCTTAAAAGCTGAAATCCTAGGACTGGAGGGATGGCTCACTCGTGGAGAGTCAGATGACTTTCGCTGTGGACTGGAACTCCGTTCCCAGGACCCATATTGGGTTCCTATCGTCCATAGACACCTTGTACCCACTGCATATATCCATGCAGAGACACAGATGCAGACCCAGACATGCAATTAAAAATAAACCCCTTCTTTAGACGGTCACTCCTGACACTCAAGTCACAAGCCTTGAGTCCTACCACCAGGGTGGCAGAGGCAGGGGAATCTCTTTTTGGCGTTTGAGGCCAGCCTGGTCTACAAATTAAGTTCCGGGACAGTCAGAGCTGTTACACAGAGAAACCCTGTCTTGGGAACCCCGGCCCCTCAAAGTCACTCCCAGTGACCTATTTCTGCCTCAATGTTTCATCTGCTAAAGATTCCACAACCTCCTGTAACAGCGCCACCAGCTGGGGACTAAATGTTTAAACATGTCAGCCAGTGGGGGACACTGCAACAAGCTGGCAACAGACACCATCATCGTTATTAACGACAGTTATTAAGTGGGGCCACTCCTCCACTTCCTCCCGGAAGCCCATCCTGGCTTCAGCCACAGAGCGGACCCCACCCCCCTACCCCCCGCCCCCTGCTTGCCTGCTCTAGCCGCTCTAGCTGCGTGTTCTGCCTCCACCGTGCCTGCCTTACTTATTTTTATCCTACATTTTCATCAGTTGCATGATAAAAATGTTAATTCCTCTAGCTGTCCCCCAGGAGGCCCGCAACACGCACCCTCTGAATCTGTGATGAAGCCATCAGCCTTTGATGGAGGCGCGAGATGAGACGCGGCGGGCTGTGATTCCTAGGGAGTGGGGCCCCGGCATGCAATATTTAAGCAGCCCCTTCATGAAAAGAGAGCGTTCGGGCTCTTAACATCAGTTTCAAGAAAGTCAGACTTGATTCGCAGCCTCAGACTGATGTTTGGGTACACTTCGTGCTTTAAATACTCATTTCTGCCGCCTTGATATTTTAATTTCTTCCCTTTTAAGTTTGACAAGCCCAAAGCGCTTTTCAGGAGTTCTTATCCCAAATAAGGCAAAGATGTGAGGTGGGGACCTTACAGTCCAGGCGGGAATTGTACCGACCCTAACAAGCTGTTTGTCAAAAGTACAAAGATGAACTGGGGCGGGGGGGGGGGGGTTGGTGAGACATGCCTGGAATCCCGGAACTGTGGAGGCTGAGGCAGGAGGATTGCAAGATCTAGGTTAGCCTGGTCTACCTGGTGGGAGGTTAGCTCAAAAGCCAAAACATCTTTAGATCCAGTGTAACATTGCTCCCCTCTCTATATATCTGTTCTCTCTATGTCTTTGTGTCTCTCTCCCCTCCCCCTTCCCTTTCTAAATGTGTGTGCATACGCACATGCGCACTCGTGCCCCACATGCCACAGCTCACGGGTGGAGGTCAGAGTCAAATCCCTCCTCCCACCACTTGAGTAGGACTGGATTTAGGTCTTCAGGCTCACAAGCTTCCCAAGCATTTTTACCTGCAGAGCCATCCTGACAATCCCTTTACCTTCTGTCTCCCCTAAGCCCCTGCCCGCCGCCCCCGACACACGCGGAAGTGGCTTCGCACTGATCTGCTATCCCTGCTGCCTCCATCTGCTAAGGTGCTAGAATGTCAGGCATGCCCCATGCTCTGATGACACTTAGTGTGGAATTCAGGACCTCTCACATTCTAGGCAAGCATTCTACAGAGGAGCCAGGCTCTGAGGCCTTCACTCCCCGCTGATGGAGTCTAGACTGCTGTTCCCCTGACCTCTATCCCCTCAGAACTCCCTGGGACAGGGGGATTGCTCTAAGCAGATCCTCTGCACTTAGCCAGGTCCCGAGCCCCTTGAACTGTTTAAATCGGCCGCTCATTGGCTGTAGAACTGATCCGTGAGTTCTGCTCGTGCTGCATAAATGGGTCGCAAGTCAGGGAGCCACATCTCAGAGCTCATAATCAACACAAGTTGACGTCCTTTCAAAACAAAAGTCATACATCTAATCTGCCACTTACCGACCACACACTTGGGAATCAACCACGATGGGGGAATTTTTAGCAATATGCTGCCGCGAGAGCCTCCCACGTTTTCTGGAAGTGGCTTCGCACGCCTGAAGCGTCAGCCGGCGAAAGTAAGCGGCTCTTTGTTTAGCTAACTGTTATCACAGTTACAGAAAGAATCACAAACCTTCATAGATTGGGGCTTCTTTCTCAAATGTATTTTTGAAGCATCACGCCAGACAATATTTTAGGTGAAAAAAGACTAATTTTCACATAGTCCCATGATTATCTGTCCTGATGGCTCAGAGTATCATTTAGCCACTTCCTAATAAAATTGAGACAGAACTATCTCGCTTATATCAAGTATTGGAAATTAAAGGAAAACGCTAATTCCCTTTTAATAGAATATTCCAGATGCCACTTGAAAATTGCTGAAATAATTTTGGGTGAGACTAATGATTAATGATGAGTGTTTTCTGGGTTACAAAGCGGAGTATTTGTGGACTGGAGACCCGGCTCAGTTGGGCGAAGGCTTGCCTAACACGCATGCGCAGGCCTAGGTGGCCTCCCAAAAGCGTGACATAAAACCAGATGTGGTTGTATATGTCTGCAATCTCAGCTTTGGGGATCGCAGGCAGAGTTCACGGTGTGCTGGGCCACAGTGAGTGTGGGGGCATGGCCCGTGAGACCCTGTTTTAAGAAAGCAAGCAAGAGGGGAAGGGAAGGAGGGAGGGGAGGGAGGGGAGGGAGGGAGGGAGGGAGTGGACAGGGGAGGGTAGGGGAGGAATAACAACAAAAACAAACAAAAAAAAACTTGTATCTGGGTGTGTTTTGGAGACTCCAGCTGGCTCTTTGACACCGGAAAGAGAACCCTCCCATAATTCCACAGCAATCTCGCTTAGCCATGTCTTTCTCACACCATGGAATCGTTCTGAGGTGAGATCTGCATTTCCTGTGGAAGTGGGAAATTAGTCAGAACATGCACCAAGAAATCCTCTGTGCAGTTCCTCTCTCCTTCAAAATGGAAACCATACTCAAGGATTTCAATGAAATAATCTGATGGATGTTGTAATTACCGAGGCATGATCTCTGTCGCATAGCAAAGAGAATTCATTAAAGATAGGAACAGCTGTTTCTCAGCGTTTCAAAATTCAGAACTGCCTTCTGTGTTCTGGGGGGGATTGGAATCACAGAAGAATCGGCCCACTACACCCCGTTCCGCGTTATGGAGACATTTGGATACTTATAAAAGAACATATAGTTTAGGCAAAGTGATCCAATTCTAAGAAGTTTCTTATTGTTCTATCATACAGAAAACAAAAGAGTCTATTAAAAGGCAGTCTCTGAGAGGTGCCTTTCGGGAGTTCTTCAGTACTGATTAGACCCAGTTTATCTAAGCAACCAAACACCAGCCCCTCACTGGGCTATTCTAGGCAGGTGCTCTACCACTAAGCCACACCCCCAACCCCTCACTGAGGGATTCTAGGCAGGGGCTCTACCTACCTAGAATCTCTACCACTGAGCTTCACCCCCAGGCTTCTTTTTACTTTTGATTTGGATACATGTTCTTCTAAATTGCTGAGTAGCCAGGAAGGTGTTGTTTCCAGGCAGACCTTACCTTGCAATCCTGCCCCGCCCCCTACTTGCGGAGTATCACCAAGCCTGCTCTGTTGATAACAGTTACTCCTACCTCCACCACCACCACAGAGAATTTGAATATTTAATATCCTCTCAGTTTTAATTGGCACCCAGAGTTTTTCCTAAGTCTAAATAATTGCAAAGGATGATAATACTGATCTATAGTAAATATTGTCGCTTAGAAAAAAATGAAGCCGTCATATCACTCTTCCAAACGCAGTCAATAAAACCACACACGAGAGCGATTCAGTATCCATCATCCTTTACTTAGAAGGTACAAACCGGCTCTTTTTTTTAATAGTCCAAAAATTTTTTAATTTTCTTTTCTCCCCTGAAACTCATATTTCCATCCCATTTCCCCTACAGAATGGCCTTCTAATGCAATATATTTTTATGCTTGGTAATATTTTATTAATCACCCCCTCATAATTCTCTCAACAAAAAAGTATATAAGTTAAAATTACATTTTTTAATTACCTGTGACTATAAAGCTCTAGAATTAAACGTTTTTCCTGGCTTGAGCTAACAGCACATTTATGGGTATCCAATTTATCAAAGCTGACTCATTATACATTTTTGTAAATAATTATTGAGCATAAAAGTAAAATTTTTTCTTACAGTTGCATCTCTGCGAGATGAATGGGGTTGTTGTTTCTTTCCTATATGTTTTCTGTGAGCACTGCCGTGGATCAGGGCCACTGCACTGAGAATTCAGAATCACACCTCCTCCTATTTCTATGTTGTATCTGCATGTGTGTGCAGGTGTGTGCTCCTGTGTGTGGGCGCATGTGTGTACTGAGGCCAGAGGTTGGCACTGGGTGTCTTCCTCAGTCCCTCCCCATCTTATTGTTTGAGACAGGCTCTTGTCACTGAACCTGGAGTTCACAAATCCACTTAGGCTAGCTGTCCAGTGAGCTCCGGGGACTCATCTGTCTCTGCCTCCCAGTGCTGTGATTTCAGGCACACTACTACTGCGTGGTGCTGCGGGTTGAACCCCGAGCCCTCATGCTCGCCTAGAAAGCTCTTTTCTGACCAAGCCATCTCCCCAGCCCCTCTAGATTTTTAGATAAAAGATTAACAGTGGTTCATAGTTGGCCCCAGGGGCACAAACCTGAAATCCCATCGTTCAGGAGGCCGAGGCACAGAACGCACACTAGAACTCCATTCTCTATGGCGAATACAGTACAGGATCCCCAGTCTAGGGAATGGCGCCACCCACAGTGGGCAGGTCTTCCCAGATCGATTAATGCAAGTGTGCCCAGAGTCCAACCTAACCTAGATCTTCCCTCGCAGGTGTGCCTGAAAGCTTGCTTCCTTGGCTGTCTTATTCCAGTCTGAGGATGGGAACCCAAGGCTCTATACATGCTAGGCAAGGCTCTGCCAACTGAATTATACCCTCAACCCTACCGTTTTGTTTTTTAATGAAACAATGTCTATGTACTCCTTGATGAATGCTGGCCGACTTAGCTCAGGGGAAGACTTTGAAGGCAGACATTTCTTTTCTTTTCCTGGCCAGACCTTATGTGGAGCTCTGGGGTGGGGTGGGGAGGTCACATTATTATTTTGGCTGAGCCAAGCATTATTTGGATGACAAATAGATCCCTGCTAGAGCAGACATGTAATCTTAGAGCAAGAACAGACGGGTGAGGTTGGGGAAAGCTAGGATATGCGGGGCTCCAAACGAATAGCTCTGTTCCTGCTTTCTTACAAATGCCAGCTATTGGCTCTGTTTCCTTGGCTATGCCTTAATAATCACAACCTACATCCCAAAGAAGGCTTCATTCTTTTCAAAATGAGCAACTCAAAAACCCAGCTTCCAAATACATGTAGCGGGAGACCCATGTTTCTAGGGCAAGCATCAGAATATCATTGAGGAAAAGACAGAGACCTTATTTCCACTGCTGAGTGATTGATTGGTTCAACCTCAATAAATTCACCAATCAGGTGCAAGGGGGTAGGGTCTGTCCCTGAAATATCTACCACCTCAGTGGTGTGAATGGCCCTGGTCCTGATCCCTGAGAAGGAGCCTGGAATGCAAAGATGCAGACTCTGTTAATAACAGGACAAGTCAATCCTGGTCGAATTTTCAACCCTCCCAACTGAACAGTGTACCATTCTCAAGTGTACCATTTTCGTGTGTGTGTGTGTGTGTGTGTGTGTGTGTGTGTGTACATTTGAATGCACTCACCTGCACAGGGTGGCTACAGCTGATACCCAGTGTATTCCTCAATCACCCTCCACCTTATGTTTTGAGATGGGGTCTCTCCTTGGCCCTTATTGGCTCCATTGGCTAGGTTACCTGGCAAGCTCCTGGGAACCCGTCTCTATCCCCCCAGTATATGGGTTGTAGGGACACACCACCACACCCACACACACACACACACGGGCAGGGAGTGCATTCTTGGAGGCAAGTAGCCCATTCCCAAAATTCATGGTGCCGAATGACATCCCAGCAGGACCTGATCACTCACTTGCTCAGGGTTGACAACCCCAGGGCGTCCGGTGAGCCTGCGGGTGAAGCGGGTGGATGGGACCCAGTCAGTTCTTTAGAAACTGCCACTGAACCTGCTCCAAGCCACCCCCACCCCAACTATCTGGGCTCCTGGGGAGCCAGAGCTCGGTGATACCATGACTCATTAGCTTTTATTTTTAATTTCATGCCACTGAAGATGTACAGTAATGTGACTGCAAATGTCTCTTTATAAAAGGAGGATGGGTGGGGGTAGGAAGAAGAGAAAGCCAGGATGAACAGATACGAGATCAAAGGGAGCCAGATATGTAGTCCAATTGATAGAGCACTCACCTAACATGTATGAAGGCCTGGTTTGATCCCTGGCGCCACCATGCCAGATGTGGTGGTGCACATCTGGAATTCCAGTTCTCAGGAAGTTGAGATAGGAGGGTGAAGAGTTCAAGGTCATTCTCGACTACATAACAAGTTTAAGGCCATCCTGAAACCCTATTGGGAGAGGGAGATAAGGAGGAAGAGGAAAGGGAAGAGGAGGGACACCCCAAGACATTGGAAAGGATTGCACAACTTTGGAGAAATTTTGTAAGGAATGTACAACATTCATGAGGCTGAGGAGATGAATCATTGGGTAAAAGCACTTGCCGTGCAAGGACTGAGTTCAAATTCCCAGAACTCATATAAAAGCCACACATGTGTTAGCATGTTAGCATACATCCATAATCCCAGGAGCCTCACGGGAAGCTGGAGCCAGAGACTTGAGAATCCCTCATAGCCTGTGGGCTGGCCAGCCTGGCTGGCACACTCAACAGTAAAACAACAAAGAGATCTTGCCTCAAACAAAGGGAAAGATAAGGGCCTTGCTTGAGGTTACTCTTTAATCCAAACAGTTTGCCTGTAGCATAGCACACACACAGGGAAGTATGACCTGGGTTAGACCGGACCAGGAGTCACTGAAAGTCCTTGTTTTTACGTGATTACAACTTTGGGGTTTTGTTTTGTGATGCAGTCTTGTGTAGTTCAGGCTGGCCTAGAACTTACTACATAGCCACTCCCTATCTTCCGGTTTCCCTCTCAAGTGGTGGGATTGCAAGTATTTGCCACCATGCCTGGAAAATCAGCTCCGTCACAGTCTAACGTAACTGTCCATCCGAAATCACAGCTGAAGAGCCGAAGGGCAGAGAACCTGGATCCTCAGGACAGGAATCTTAGAGGAACACAATTCAGCTCTGGCGATCTGTAGTTGGGGAGCCAATTTCCTACCCATCAAAAGGTCCACTTCACCTTAGTCAGAGCAGGTATCATCAGGAAACAAACAATAGGGACTGAGGAGATAGCTGTCAGTCAAGTGTTTGCTGTGCAAGTATGAAAACCAGAGAGTTTGAGCCCCCAGACCCATGTATTCTGGAAAGAGAACGGGTCAGGATATTAGTGACATTTCTGGGGTCTAATGGGTGCCATGTTCTGTGTCACTGGACCAGTCAGAGAGATTTTCTCAGGCTCCTTGAGTGTTGGCCACAATTCAGTCCTCCCTGCTCCCTTCCCTACCCAGCAGGACCCTTCCCAATGATCTCCCTCCATCTGGCGAAAACCTTCCTATCTCCCAAGCTCCCACTATCTATTCTCTTCTGCCGTTTCACTAAGGGAGATTGAGTCTCTCTTGAAAGGGCCTGACAAAACAGCTCACAAAAGTGTTTTTTATTTTAATAATAATCGGCAGCAGATGCTTCCCCAGCGAGACTCCGTGCTTGAGCTGTGATAAACAGAGAAACTGGAAAGTCACTTTATTAAACCATAAATGTTCATCACAAATCACAGCTAAATGAGCCCACGGCAGAGGCTGTGCAGATGCGGAGCCGGGGTGCTCTAACTCCCGGGCAGAGGGAAAAGGTAATGACACACTTTGAATAACTTCACATTAGGCTTTAAAAGTCTCCAACGTCATTCCATCCTGTGCGGTTGGAGGTGCTTAGCATTAATGTGGCCATGAATGTTTGGAACACCTTGAGGATGCTAAGAATGGTGAAAAGGAAATGTTGCCTTTTTTGTTTCTTTTCTTTTTTTTTTTTTTTTACCAGCCCTAGAGGGATACTGTGTCCACTTAGCAGGATAATATTATTAGATTCTCTCCTAGGGTCTATGAACTGTGTAGTCATAGGTGCTTGGTCCGATAATGGTGACAGGCCTAAGCTTCATCTTGCAGAGCAGGCCTTAGATCCAGTCAGGAAATGGTTGGTTACTCCCATGACATTTGTGCCACGGTTGCATCAATGGGCATGGTTTAGCTAGGCGGGTTTGATTGTCATTACTGAAGCACATAAGGGTTCATATCTGGGTGAGGCTGACGGTTACTTATCTACTCAGGTAGCAGGACTAGGACCTTCCTGCACTGCGAAAGTTAGCCAGTAGAGATGAAACTTCCAGGTCATCCTGGTCATGGTGCCTGCTTGATGTCTTCATGTCTCACGACTCAAGGGTGTGTGTGGTATCTTCAACAACATGATCTTACCACATCAAATTCTGGAGTGTAGCCAAGAACATTGGCAACGGCATGTAACGTTTGTGAGTCTTTGTGACCTCACTGGCCAACAACTCTAGGAGAGTTAAGCCACTTCTGGGACTTAGGTTTTTTTTTTCTTTCTGTTTGTTAGCCTCTGGGGACTCTTAGTGATATTACTCAGTTACACGAGAACTCCATTTTAATGCTTTTCAAGCATACATATAGATATATTTTGAGAAGCTTCCACAATAGGCCGTTTCCATCTGACTTTTTAATCATTTTCTATCCCATGATGCCATTTTAACCCTTTATACCTGGGTACTCTATCTCCCCTGCCTTGAACAGCCTCCCCCTGAGCCCTTAGTACTTTTGTGACTTCCATGGCTATCCCAAGTAAATTATGTGTGGTTCAAAGTTAACATTCACAAATGAGAGATTACATGCCACATGTGTCTTTCTGGGCCTGGGTTACATCTCTCAGGATGATTGCTTCAAGGTCCACCCATTCACCTATGAAATTTATAACGCTATTTTCCTTATTAGCTGAGTAATGTTTTGTTGCATGACTATACAACATTTTTATTCTCATTCCATAGCAAAAGCTATGGTGTAGAACCTGTTCCCTCTCTCTTTCCCTTTTTAACAACAACAACGACAACAACAACAACAACAGTACAACAAAAACAACAACAGTATCCTTGGGTATTTGAGAACATGTTTTGTGGTAACATGACACAATGTTCTTCTGAGTGTTTTCTTTCCCATTCAGGAAGAGTTGAAGGAAGATATTTTGTATCCATAGTGATCAGCTTCCAGGCTGGTGCCAGTGAATTCTGCCCCCACCACCCCAAGATCCATCCAAAGTAGCCTCTCCATGACCAATAGAACTATGTAGCCAACAGGACATGGCAGACTGTCCAGCAGAGGTTAGTCATGGAAGGCATTATGACATCCTTATTGGATCATTCATCTGAAGCCCGCTGCCATGCTGTGAGGGTATTCCAATTGCTACAAAGAGGTCTCCACAGTGAGACATGGAGGACTCTACTCCTTGGTAGCACCTACTGCTAAGGCATGCTGAGAAGCCATCTTGGAGCAAATTTCCCAGCTCTGGTCAAGCCTTTGGATGACATCATCCTCTGCTGCAGAGCTTTGTGGGGTGGCTCACACCTGCCTGTTAAGTCCAGCTCCAGGGCCTCCAATGCCCTCTTGTGGTTCCTGTAGGTACTTCACAGGTGTGTACAAGCACACAGAGAAGCACACATAGACACAGATAAAAACGAATACATCATTTAATGTTGTTACCTAAAACCTAACAGTATGGTCGCTTTGGTTTCAAATTCCATAGTTTGTTTGTTTGCACAATTTGAGAAGTGAAAGGAGTCAAAACAAATTTGTTTTTTTTAAAAAATAGTGAACACTGTTTCTGAAAATCCCCATTTAATATTTTGGACCCAGGTTGAAACAAAAACCACAGCTATGAGTCAGGGAGAGTCTACTGTAATCTGTCATCCCATTACGTGTGAATTCATTGATTCTTGGACCTACCACTCCCAGGGAGACCCCAGCACAGAGGCAGCACCGGGGTGGCACTCTGGCTGATCCTGAGCCCGTGTGGTTCTCTCCTGCATGGAGGATAACTCGGCCAGAAAGGAGGTGGGCGGGCGGTGAGAAGAAGAAGCTGTAGGAGGCCTTCTCTGTGCCGTGACTCATGGTCAGGCAGCGCTGGCTTGGACTGGCATTAATCTCCCTTTCCTTATGGCCCTACAAGAGCATCCCCTGGCCATATTTTCTCATCCGTACCAGGATGCCTCGGAAGAGTGCTAATCCTGGGGGTGGGGGAAATCACAACGAAGCCCAGATTAAAAGACCAAAGAAAGGGAAAAGAAGAAAGAAAAAAAAAACTTAGTTTCTCTCATCACCTTTTCTGCCTTTTTTATTAAAATACTTGTCCATCATGATTATGAATCCTGAAGTCTAATGAGCTGCCAGTATTACTGTTGTTTATTACTTCAGTGTGAGGGGGTTTTATTATTATTATTATTATTTGTTTGGGCTGAGGCTCAAGAGTGCATTTTACTGCCTTCCTCATGACTGGCTTTAAAATATTTGATTTGAGCTGTCAGAATGCAAATAACCTGAGATGCGCTCATACGTGGAGACTCCAGGGAGGGTTTTACAGTTGGAGGGAGGGGAAGTGAGCAGACACACTGTGTAGCTGACATATGAGAATGGTCTCTGTATTTACAAAAAGAAATGTAAATATTTTGAAGTTATAAAAAAAAATATGAGAAAAGGAGAATGAGAGCCAGGTAAAAGTCTAACAGTGTACCTTTTTTCTCTGTGTGTTTGTGTGCGTGTGCGGGTGCATGTCATGCATATGTGGGTACCACTGAAGAGGGCTTTGGACCCCTGGAACTGAGATAAGAGGCTACCCAGTGTGCGCACTGAGAACAAAAGTTGGCTCCTTTGCAAGAGTTGCAAGCAACTCTTAACCACTGAAGCACTTCCCTAGCTTCCCACCCTCTTGTAGACTCTCAGATAGCCAGTCTTGAAGAGTGTGCTGCACTTCCTTTCCTTGGCCACTGGAGAATACTTTGAAAGGACAAAGTTACCTCTGGATCCCTCCCCAGTAGGCAGGGTATAGCTAGAAGTGCGGGTTTGGTTTAGACACACGGAGGGCCCTGCAGCCAGGAGACAGAAACAGGTATGATTTTCAAAGGAACCAAGTTGCAAAGTGGTCCTGCTGGACTTTTCAATGGTGTCCTTTGTAATGACAAAGGACAGCAGTGAAAGTTGATGACTGCTATTCAGGACAAACCAGCCCCAATCAGCTCCAGTCAGCCATTACTCTCTGTTAATGGGGTAAGAGGCTCCAGGGAGCTGTCAGGCTCTTGCTTAGGAATGTATGTGTTTGCCAGTTCCGAGAAGCTAGGGTGTCATTGCTAAGACTGTAGCCACCCAGTTAGGGACTTTACAGCTCTTCTAGATGAGCCAGAATTGGCCCCACTTTAGATATAATCATCCCCCACTGGCTATCAGCTTTCCACCACAGGAACAAAATCCCAGAGAGAATTCACTTAAAAGATGAATGTTTTATTTTGGCTCATAGTGTGAAGAGTTTAAGTCCCTGGTCACTGGGCTCCATTGCTTCTATTACTGTGATGGAGACAGTAACATTGCATTGGAGACAGTTGCATTGTGGTGGTGCAAAAATGACTCACACCATGGCTGACAGGAAGCAGGGAGAAAGGAGAAGGAAAGGAGGGATCAGGGGAAGATCTAGACCCTCCAGGGTCCACCCTTTTCAACCAGGTCTCACCTCCTAGATTTCCATCAACACCTAATAGTCCTTTCAGCTGTGACCCATCAAGGGATGACCCCATCAATGAGGTCAGATGACATCAGAGCCTTCAAGAACCAACCACTTCTCCAACGCCCCACCCCTGAGCATTGATGAGCTTGGGACCAAGACATGTGATTCTTTGGGGAACACACCCATTAAACCAAGGTCCAAAGTCAAAGCAAGGTATTTTGAGAGACCCGAAGAGACACCATTGGCATAACTTTTATAACTATATGCTGTTATAATTGTTCTACTTCATTACTAGTCAGTAGTTGTATGTGTGTGTGTGTATACACTCTTGTGTGTGTATGTGTATGTATGTATATATACATACATGTGTATATATATACATACATGTGTATATATACATGTATACATATATATATACATACACACACATATATATGTGTGTATATATATATACACATACATATGTGTGTGTGCATATTTGTGGCCATGTACATGTCTGTGTGTGCATGTGGAGGCCAGAAGTCAATGTCAGGCTCTTCCTTAGTCAGTCTTCACCTAATTTTTCTTTTTGAGATGGTCCATTAGTTACTTTTCTACTGCTGTGATCAAACATAGTAACCAAGGCAACTTTTTAGAAGGAAGGGCTAATTTGGGGCCTTCTGGTTCAAGGATAGATGGATCACCACCAAGGTGGGAGGGGTGACAGCAGGCAGGCATGGAGCTGGAGCAGCTGCTGAGAGCTCACACCCCAACCCACACTGGAAACCTCAAAGCCTGCCCCCCAGTGACACACCTCCTCCAACAAGACCACACCTCCTAATCCTTACCAAACAGTTCCACCAACTGGAGATCCAGTATTCAAACATGTGTGCCTATGAGGACCAGTCTTATTTGAACCAATACAGATTGGGACTGCCAACTGATCCTGGAGCTCACTGATTTAGGTGACCAATGAGTCCCAGGAATCCTCCTACCCACACTTGGGTTATAGACACTTGATGACATGCTCAACTTTTTATTATTATGTGGGTGCTAGAGATGTGAACTGAGGTCCATGTGCTGCCTGAAAAAAACTTTACTAACTAAGCCATCTCCCCAGCCTCTGTTAGTCAATATCTTAATCTCTTGCTGTGTTGCATTTACAATAAGTCTGTTCTTGCTGTCACTATGACTGTTTCTTTTCATTTTTACTTAGCGTTCTTTGTTTTAATCAGCTTTATTGAGCTATTTCATAAACATGAAAGTTTGCTAATTTTAAGTGTATTATTTCCCTGTCACCTCTAAGGATAAACCTACCCTGGAATTCAGAAAATATGAATGAATAGGACTAGAGAGACAACTCATCAATTAAGAGCATTTGCTGCTCTTGCAAAGGACCCGAGTTTGGCTCCCCAGCACCAATATTGAGCGGCCCCTACGAGCCTGTAACTCCAAATCCGATGCTCTCTTCTGGCCTTGGCAGGCACCTGCACTCATGCGCACATAAACGCATACATAATTTTAAAACAATAAAAAAGTATTTTTAAAAGGAAAATTATCCCGACCCGTGGGGCCTAGTTATTCGGGGAGTTGAGAAGGACCGAGACTGAAAGAGAAACGGGCGGGAAAGAAAAGCAAGACCAAGCAAAAGGGGGGTTCTTGTCAAGGTCTGTTTAATAAAAGGCTGAAGGTCTGGTTATAAGTCCACCGTAAGGGGAGACAGGAGGGGCTGAGGGAGAATGATTAAAGGCACAGAAGGAAGGGAGGACATCTGGCGTGGATGCTGGCGGCAGGCTGGCGACAGCTCGAGACATCTTGCAGTTTGTTGGAATGCCAGTTCTTCCCTAACAACCTCAGGTGTTTGTCTAAGATAAGGACCATTTGGTTCCCACGATCATCCTTGTGTAAAGGAGGCTTCTAACAAAGGGTCAGTGGATTCTCAAAGTGGGAGCTGTGGAAAGTCTGGTTCCCCACAGTTTGGTCTCCCACAGAAAATATTAATTCAGGCATACAGAAAGGAAGGAAGAAATCAAAAAATGAAGGAAGGTAAAAAAATTTTAAGATTTATTTTTTTATGTATATGAATATACCATTGCTGTCTTCAGACACACCAGAAGAGGGCATCAGATCCCATTGCAGATGGTTGTGAGCCACCATGTGGTTGATGGGAATTGAACTCAAGACCTCTGAAAGAGCAATTAGTGCTCTTAACTGCTGAGCCATCTCTCCAGCCCCAAGTTTCATTTTTTTTTAATTTTTTTATTCGATATATTTTTTATTTACATTTCAAATGATTTCCCCTTTTCTGGCCCCCCCCACTCCCCAAAAGTCCCATAAGCCCCCTTCCCTCCCTCTGTTCTCCCACCCACCCCTTCCCACTTCCCTGTTCTGGTTTTGCCCTATACTGCTACACTGAGTCTTTCCAGAACAAGGGGCCACTCCTCCGTTCTTCTTGTACCTCATTTGATGTGTGGATTATGTTTTGGGTATTCCAGTTTTCTAGGTTAATATCCACTTATTAGTGAGTGCATAACTGGGTTACCTCACTTAGTATCCAGCTCCATCCATTTGCCTAAGAATTTCATGAATTCATTGTTTCTAATGGCTGAATAGTACTCCATTGTGTAGATATACCACATTTTTTGCTTCCATTCTTCTGTTGAGGGATACCTGGGCTCTTTCCAGTTTCTGGCAATTATAAATAGGGCCACTATGAACATAGTAGAGCATGTATCCTTATTACATGCTGGGGAATCCTCTGGGTATATGCCCAGGAGTGGTATAGCAGGATATTCTGGAAGTGATGTGCCCAGTTTTCTGAGGAACCGCCAGACTGATTTCCAGAGTGGTTGTACCAATTTGCAACCCCACCAGCAGTGGAGGAGTGTTCCTCTTTCTCCACACCCTCTCCAACACCTGCTGTCTCCTGAATTTTTAATCTTAGCCATCCTGACTGGTGTACGGTGAAATCTCAGGGTTGTTTTGATTTGCATTTCCCTAATGACTAATGAAGTTGAGCATTTTTTTAAGATGTTTCTCCGCCATCCGAAGTTCTTCAGGTGAAAATTCTTTGTTTAACTCTGTACCCCATTTTTAATAGGGTAATTTGGTTTTCTGGTGTCTACCAAGTTTCATTTTAAAAACAGAAAACTTAGGATGATCAACTCAACTGCACCCAAAGATGCCAACAAGTATGTCTGAGAAATAGATTTGTGTATCAACCACTCAGAGCCAAAATGATCATCAGTGCTATAAGAGAGTCCTTCATTCATCAAAGATCTTTTCAGAAAACAAATAGTTGGCACAGACAGATGTATTTTCTACGGTCTACCAGATGTTTTTTTCAAAACTTTTATTAGTATAAGAGAGAATTTAAGCATTAACAAAGAACACTACCAGCTAAGTGACTTGATGCCATGATGATTTCTTTCTAGGTCACAGATCCAGCAGGTGCATGGAGCCCAGGGGAGGCACTGACACATGGTCGGCCAGTGGGCCAAAGTGTTTGAAGATTTCTGCCAAGACAGGGGAGGAGCGTGAGAATGATGGTGGCTTCTAAGCTCTACCACTGAGCCACGCCCCCAGCCCCTCCTCCCTGGGGGACTCTAGGCAAATGCTCTACCACTGAGCCACGCCCCCAGCCCCTCCCTGGGGGACTCTAGGCAAATGCTCTACCACTGAGCCACGCCCCCAGCCCCTCCTCCCTGGGGGCTCTAGGCAAATACTCTACCACTGAGCCACGCCCCCAGCCCCTCCTCCCTGGGGGACTCTAGGCAAATGCTCTACCACTGAGCCACGCCCCCAGCCCCTCCTCCCTGGGGGACTCTAGGCAAATGCTCTACCACTGAGCCACGCCCCCAGTCCCTCCCTGGGGGACTCTAGGCAAATGCTCTACCACTGAGCCACGCCCCCAGCCCCTCCCTGGGGGATTCTAGGCAAATGCTCTACCACTGAGCCACGCCCCCAGCCCCTCCCTGGGGGATTCTAGGCAAATGCTCTACCACTGAGCCACGCCCCCAGCCCCTCCCTGGGGGGGCTCTAGGCAAATGCTCTACCACTGAGCCACACCCCTAGCCCCTCACTGGGGGATTCTGGGCACATGCACTATTAGTGAGCCACGCCCCCAGCACTGTTTTCTTATTTATGTGTTTGTTTGTTTGTCTAATATATATGTGCACCCTGTCTGCATGTACACCTGCAGGCCAGAAGAGGGCATCAGATCCCAGCATACTTGGATTCCCCGGATTACTGGAAATTGAACTCAGGACCTCTGGAAGAGCCTGTTTAACTCTTAACTGCTGAGCCATCTCTCTGGCCCCTTATTTTCTTACTGTTCATTGTGAGACCTGGTCTCACTAAGTTGCCTGCTAGCTTTGAATCCCTCTGTGCTGCCAAACAGGACTAAAACTATACTGATCCTGCATCAGCCTTTGAGTCTCTGTGATTACAAGCATGGACCACCAGTCCTAGCCTCTGCTGGAATATTTACAGAAACAATGCTTCAAATCCCCCCATCTCCTCAGTGCCTCCACCTAAACGTGATACATACCATTACTTTATGCCACTATCTTAGAGTCTGATCACAAGTCGTGCGTAAAGGCAAGGGTGTAGTTTTCATGTATTGGGAAAGAGGTTATAACAAGGTATTGGTGATTACTTGTTAAGCTCCAGCCCCTTTCCTAACAACAACAACAAAACAAAACAAAAACAAAAACAAAGCAAAAAAAAAAAACCCCCAAACCCAAAAAGCCAGAATATATAAGTAACCCACACACATTCTAAATGTCTGGGTGGCACGGAGCTGCAGATACACTCTGAATCTTTCTGCTTCTTCAGCAGGGCGCTATTTATTATTTTATTCCTATTTTTTCCATAATGGCCTCTCTGTGGCGGCATGAGTTATGCTGTGATTTTACGTGCACGCCAGTGTGAATCGTAAAGCTGTTATTTCTTTATTTAAGTCATTGTAAGTTTGCACGCCCACCTTTTGATGGGGATCAGAGGGTTCAATTCACCTGGCGATAACATCTTTGTTCCGGTATTATGGTGCTGGTTATGACATCCATGGGTCTGATTTAACAAACTTCATAATGTATTCAGTAGTTGATGGCTGGAGCCTAATTGGACACGAATTGATAATGCCATGCAGTGTTGTAATTAAATTGCGGTAAAATTATCCCATCAAATATTGTATACGCGCTCACACACCCGCTCACGAAGTCATCAGCGGCCTTTGTTTTGCGTATGGTCAATTACATTTTCAAAGTGGAACTCTCAGAAGACTCCCAACAGATGAATCAAGATGGAAAAAAAAAAATCAACAACAACAAAAAACCCGAACTCAGGCCTTTAGCCTCCTCTGCATTGACACGGAGCCACTCAGGAAATGGTTGTTTCCCAACAATGAGAAAAATTAATTTTCCAAGGAGGTAGTTTGGGGGTGTGATTCATCTTCCACGTTTATTTCAGTGATCATAGGGTTGGAGGAGCCCCAGGGTGGCTTTGGTGAAGCGAAAAGTCGTTCATACATCACCATGAGGCATCCGGGCCACGCAAGAAAGAGCAAACAGGATGTCCTTCTCCTAAAGCCAACACTTTAACCACGCCACGCCAAGCCACGCGTGCTTGGAGATGGAGTGCGAGGCAGAACGCAATAGCTCCGATCACTTTATGCTATGTGGTGGGTTACTGAACACCGAGGGCATCCTTGGGTCTAAGATTTCACCTGGGGTCTGAGACACTCCTTCCGGTACTATTCTGAGGAAATTAGATCTAGTAACACAGACCTGTCATCCATCTACTCAGGAGACTGAGACAGGAGGATCACAAATTTAAGGCTAGCCTGGGCTAATGAGTGAATTCAAAATCAGTATGGACAAATTAAGGTGTCTCTGTTTCAAAGTTAAAAAATAAAAGGAGGGCCGAGATTTTAGCTCAGCGGTAGAGTGCTTGTCTGGAATCCCCCAGTGAGGGGCTGGGGGCGTGGCTCAGTGGGAGAGCCCCTGCTAGAATCCCCCAGTGAGGGGCTGCAGGCGTGGCTCAGTGATAGAGCCCCTGCCTAGAATCCCCCAGGGAGGGACTGGGGGCGTGGCTCAGTGGGAGAGCCTGCCTAGTATGTGTAAGGCTAGATCAGTCCCAGGTGCTTCAGTAGACAAATAAGCCAATAAATAAATTCTAGAAGAATTAAGGACAACACGGGAAATAGAGAAACTCCCCCTCACCCACAGGGGTTTGCGCTGCCTTTTTTATCAGCTTTTTGCTGTGCTTGAGTGGAAGTTGTCCAACTCTGAAAAAGCAGAGGAGAGCAATGCCCTAATAATGAGCTGTCTGGAGTGTTCCCTCTCATTTGAGTTATGAGCACTGATTAGTTCCAGGGGGACTCTTCCACCTGAGCTGGCCCCCATGCTCTCCCTACCGCCCCCTGGTGGTAATGAGACATAGAGTCAGTTAGCTGAACTCCAGCTAAGACAGTTGCGGGTGGTATAGGCCAGCATTCCTGAGACTGAAGCCAGAGGCCAGTCTGGACTTCATAGCTTCTTTCAGACAACATTAAAGTAAAAATAGGCCAACAAGATGGCTTAGCAGCTAAAGGCACTTGCAACCAAACCTGACAACCTGAGTTTGATTCCCAAGACCCACGTGGTGGGGTGGAAAAAGAGAACTGACTTCTATGAGTTGTCCTCTGATCTCCACCCCTGCACCGTGTCACATGTGCCCCCCCCCCATACACACTCACAGGCCCAGAAAAAAAAATGAATAAAAATATAATAAAACTATTGTTAAAGGGGTAAGAGAAATAGCATCAACGAAAGTAATAGAGATGTACATGTCTACCTAGATATAGCTATATAGATTAGAGACGTCACTCAGTGTCAGATTCTTACCTATAATTACAAGATCCTGGGTTCTAATCCCAGCACTAAAAATATAAAATGGAGGGCAGAAAGATGGCTCAGGGGTCAGGGTATTTCCTCCTCTTGTAAGAGACCCACGTTCCACTCCCAGCTCCCTTTGTCAGGTGACTCCCAACCATTTGTAGCTCGGATCTAGGGCCTCTCTTCTGACCGCTGACGGAATATACACACTCATGGCATATACACCCAGAGACGGAGACACACAGAAAGACAAAGACAGACACACAGAGGCAGAGATGCAAAAGAGAAAGAGATAGAGAGAGATACATACAGAGGGAAATAAAAATAAAATAAACCCTTTAAAACAAATCTCCCAAGACCCCCTCCAGTGGGGAGGTCAGGGGCTCCCCGGCCCTCGGGTAGCTTCTGTTAGTTGGTACTTTGTTTCCAACCCAATTCCCCAGTAAAAGAAAGCTTAACTCAATCAGTTAACAAAACAAGCTACAAGCCCAGACTGGGCAGCTCTCCCACTACACTACTCTATTTCCATCTATATTATCCCAGATAACTTGCTGTTTCTCCAGGCCCCCAGCTTCTCTCTCTGCTGCCTCTCCGTTCATCTCTCATAGCTCCTCCCCCAGACTCTCAGCTCCTCCCACTTCCTCCTGCCCAATCATTGGCTCAAGCCTTTATTTGAGACGTTAAGGTGGGGAGAAGGTTCACAAGGTAACTCCTCATCTGCAGCCTCTCTGAGGAGTGGAATTAGCATCAAAATACAAGCCCAAGGCTCTCCATGACAGTCAGGGGCTCCCCAGCCCTCCCTCCCGTAGCTTCTGTTAGTCAGTTGAATGACTCAAGCTCCAGAGACTGCGCAACACCAGTGTGTGTCAGCGTGGTACACAGTCACCCATCACTTCTGTGGTTAACACAGGCAGAAATAATATCAACGTATCATGGGGCCAGGGCCTCTGTGAGGGGGACCTAAATGCTCTGGCCAGACAGTCCCTGGTCACTGGAACCAGCAAGGTCAAGATTCTTACCCTAAGAGCATCTGTGCCTATCCAGGAAGGGGCTCTTAGTTATTTAATCGTCTTTCCTTTGGCTTTTGTTGTAGTTTGGTTTGAGGTTTGTTTTTGTTTTTAATTATGTGTGTGTGTACCCGTGTGTGTGTGTGTGTGTGTGTACCCGTGTGTGTGTGTGTGTGTGTGTGTGTGTGTGTGTGTGTGTGTGCATGTGAGTGCAGGGTCTCATGGAGGCCAGAAGGGGGAGCTGAAGCTCTTGGAGCTGCAGTTACAAGAGGTCCTGAGCTACCTAATGTGGGTGCTGGGAGCTGAACTGGATCCTCTGCAAGAATAGCAAGTGCTCTTAACCACCAAGTCATTGCTCCAGTCCCCTTGCTTTCTTTGTTTTGAGACTGTCTGGTATAACCCAGTTGGCCTTGAACTCATTATGTGGTCAAGAATGATGCTCCTGCCTCCTCACATGTCCCAAAGGCTAGGATTACAGGCATACACTGCCATGCCTGGCTTTCTTTTGTTTCGTGTTTTGCAGCTTTTACTTTACACAGGCAACACACACACACACACACACACACACACACATGTCTAGAAGTGTGTGTGCCCCATTGACTCAGCAGGCATCTACTTGTTTGGTAGAAGTGGGTGAGGGGACAGAATCAATCCCAGGATCCTCCCTGTGTTTTCCTGTCTCCCCACCCCCACCCCCCATCAACTCAGCAGGCATCCATTTGTTTGGGCTGCTGAAGCAGAAACAGTACAAGATTAGGACTAGGTAGGACTAAAACAACAGTGAACTGAGTTCAAGAATGATGTGTCAGCCAGGCTGTTTCCTTCAGGGGTCTTGAAGGACAGACAGATCCTACACCAAACCTTGGTCCCAAATGTAGCCTGTGGCTGAGTAACTCCAAGATTCCCAGAGTTCTCCCTGTGGACATCAGCCTTTTCAATGTGTGTGTGTGTGTGTGTGTG
Source organism: Apodemus sylvaticus (assembly GCF_947179515.1). Taxonomy (NCBI): domain Eukaryota; kingdom Metazoa; phylum Chordata; class Mammalia; order Rodentia; family Muridae; genus Apodemus; species Apodemus sylvaticus. Next base: position 22,125,716 of record NC_067493.1, on the reverse strand, counting down.
TGTGTGTGTGTGTGCTTCTGAAGGCCAGAGGCTGGCCAAGCTTGGCTGGTGCTCTTCAGAACTCTGTCTACCTTGTTTCTTTTGAGGCAGGGTCTCTCATTGTCCCGAGGCATGTCAAGTGGGCTGTGGCTGGCTGAGAGAGCTGCAGGGAGCCTCCTGCCTCTCCCTCCCCATGCTGAGATCACAAGTGTGCGCAGTCTAGGTTCTCCTGCTACTCGGGGTCTGCACAGCAAGCGTGTTTACTGACCAAACTCTCTCTCTCCAGCCTGGTTTTGTCCATTTGTTTGTTTTTGTTTTTTGAGACACAGTCTCACTTTGTTTTTGGTTTTGTTTTTGGACACACAGTCTCGCTATGTAGCCCAGGCTGACCTCAGAATCCCAATCCCCTTGCCTCAGCTTTTCACATATTGGGACGACAGGCACACACCATTGTGCTCAGGTCAATGTCTCCTTTTAATGAGCACCTCAGTGAGACTGGGCTGGCGCCTGCCCTAATGACCTCATTATAAATACCTAAAGGTTCTCCAGATGGGTCACACACCAAGGTGCTGAGATATGAATTATGGTGACGACTGATCCTCCCACACAGTCATGTCTAGGCATGGGAACATCCTTCCGTAGTGGAAGCTCCAATCCTTCTACCATAGAGCTGTGTCATCTCAGGGTCACTCTGTCGCCTCAAGGTAATTCTGAGGCTGAGGTAATGGCTCAGTCTGTTAAGTGTTCACTATGCAGACGTGAAGACCTGAGTTCAAGTCCGGAATCCATTTTAAAACAAGATGCAGGTGTGTTGATATACACGGTTGTTCTGGGGAGTAGACACAAGCGGAACCTTGGGGCTCATAAGTCACACACATACAAAAACAGTTCGGATCTGGCTATGGAGAGGCCATCACCGTCTGATACTAGCACAAGGGCTTTATGTAGGCCATTGTCACAGATGCTGCCTCTCCAGACTTCATTTTAATACCTTCTCAGGAGCCCAACTCCTTGCCTCTCTGCAGCTCAACATCTCATGCAATCTGTGGTGTTCATCAGCCACCATCTGGGAGTGAGAGGGGATGTCTTTAATCTCTGAGCTCTGGATCTAGGGGTGGTTAGTGGGGGTTTGTGGGTAAGGCGGAAAAAAAAAGTCCAAGTAGCCAGCTTTGAATCTGGGCTGGGACAAGCCTAGACACGGTGTTCCAAAACAACCAGCCAAATCAAGTCCTTGTGGCTGTGTGTGTTATAGGAACCTGTAAGCACTTAATTGTGTGTACGTGTGTGAAGTGTGTGCTTGCATGAGCGTGAATGTATACATGCGTGAGTATGTGTCCAATTGTGGTGTGTGTGCATATGTGTGTGGGCACATGCACACACACACACACACACACACACGTAGATCAGAGAATAATATCAGTTGTCTTCTTTAGTTACCTTCTACCATATTTTTCTGAGGTTGCCTCTCTCACTAAAGCTGTAGCCGTCCCAGTGGCTAACCAGCAAACCTCAGGAATCTCTCTGTCCCTGTCCCCTCCTCCAGAGCTGTGGTTCAGACGCATGCTGCCACGTATCAAACTTGGATCTTCGTGCCTCTGTAACAGAAACTCTACCCACTGAGCCATCTCTCCAGCCCCATAGCTGTCTTTAGGCAGGACCTGTCCCCAAAGTGATTTAGAAGGTCCAGCTGGCACAGCCCCAGGGGTAGATTCACCTCTTTCCCTTCTCACCATGCAGAATGGGTAGCCCACAGCTAACCCTCATGTGCACAGGCAACAGCTTGGAGGGCCAGGAACTACACATCTGTTCCCAGCAGAAACCTAAGGAGCATTTAATTGTGTTCCCCTAACGCCCCACATCCATTTATCTCCTGACAAACTGTGGACTCATATCTAAATTAAGTTAGAGAAAACCAGACTGTTGATTTTTCCATCAAAGGCAAACAAGCATAGTGTTCCTCGTGATTTGGGATCCAGGCTTCTGCCGTACAAAGGGTCCTTCGAGGCTGTGGGTCCGTGAACTTGTAATAGCCAGAGATTAGTTTGCATAGTAGGTTGTGTCTGGCAGAGATGGAGCTGTGTGAGGGTCACTGATGAAGTCAATCTGTCAGAGGTTTGTTTGTTTTTAAAGAAAGAGGCAACTGCCAGTACAAGGTCAAGGACAGATGTGCTCCCAAGGGGACCCTGACTAACAGCTGGTCTGCATTTAGCAAGAGAAACTACAGTACACAGTAAACAATTATGTGCCATGCCCAAAGAGATCTTAAAAATGTCATTAGGGGCTGGGGACATGGCTCATTGGTAAAGTGCCTGCCAAGCTAGCATGAGGACCTGAGTCTGGATCCCAGTGACAGTGACAGTCAGGTGTGGTGGCAAGTGTCTATAATCCCACCCTGGGAGAGAGGGGACAAGCAGACCCCTGGAGCTTCTTGGCCAGGTAGCCTAGACTGCTGAGTCAGCTCAGGTTCAAGGAGAGACCTTGTCCTGAACCACAAGGTGGAGGAGTTGCAGAGATGGCTGGGTGGTTAGGACCAAATGCTACTCTTGTAGAGGACCTGAGTTCGTTCTCAGAACCTGCATGGGGTGGGGGCTGGGGGTTCATAGCTGTCTGTGGCTCTAGTTCCAGGAAATCCAATACTGTCTTCTAGCCTCCACCGTCATATGTACACACATACATATAATTTAAAATAAAGATAAAATCTTTTTAAAAAAATAAGATGGAGAATGAATGATAGAGGAATATATCCAACGTCAACCCCTGACCCTCCACCCTCCATACACAGTCATGGGCATACACTCACAAGCATATACATGCACACACACACACACAAAAAAAAACCCTACAATTATCACATTAGCTGTGATGAAGAGAGGGTTTGCACTTGACCTAGTCCTGTCCCCATCCTCTCCTTCCTTTCGCACAAACGTCCCTACAAAGAGTACATTACGACCAGCACATTACAAAGGAAGGAACAGAGACTCTCAGAGAACACAAGTAGCTTGTCCTAACATCAAGATAGAAGCTGCAGTCCACACACTATTTTGCCAGATTTCCAATGCTGGTCCTGAGGTGTTCGCAGTTTCTGTCAGGACTGTGTTCTTTCTCTACAGATCTGGAGTGGAGGTGGGGGTTGATCTGCCCTGCAATCTCAGTTCCCTGGGCTGTGGGGATTGCAGAGGCTGACAAACCCTGGACAGGTCAACGAGGACACTCTTTGATAATTCTGATTCATTCTCCACTGGGACTCTTGATAGCAACCATGCAAATTCTCCAACGAAGAGTAAGGCATGTGGTTCAGTGATAGAGCATTTACCTAGAATCCCCCAGTGAGGGACCAGGGTGTGGTTCAGTGACAGAGGACCTGCCTAGAAAACCCCAGTGAGGGGGCTGGGGGTGTGGCTCAGTGGTAGAGCCCTGCCTAGAATCCCCCAGTGAGGGGCTGGGGCGTGGCTCAGTGGTAGAGCCCTTGCCTAGAATCCCCAGGGAGGAGCTAGGGGCGTGGCTCAGTGGTAGAGCCCTTGCCTAGAATCCCCCAGGGAGGGGCTAGGGGCATGGCTCAGTGGTAGAGCCCTGCCTAGAATCCCCCAGGGAGGGGCTGGGTGTGGCTCAGTGGTAGAGCCCTGCCTAGACTCCCCCTGTAAGGGGCTGGGGGTGTGGCTCAGTGGTAGAGCCCCTGCTTAGAATTCCCCAGTGAGGGGGTTGGGGTGTGACTCAGTGGTAGAGCCCTGCCTAGAATTCCCCTAAGGGGAATCCTAGAACATACAAGTTTGGAGGACACAGCTCAGCCTATAAAAGTCCTCTTTACAGGAAGATTTTTCCACAGCCAGATCTCATGCTACTTTTCTTCCCTTAACTCTTTTTTTTTTAAAGATTTATTTATTATATGTAAGTACACTGTACACTTCAGACACTCCAGAAGAGGGAATCAGATCTCGTTACAGATGGTTGTGAGCCACCATGTGGATGCTGGGATTTGAACTCAGGACCTTCAGAAGAGCAGTCAGTGGGTGCTCTTAATCACTGAGCCATCTCTCCGGCCCTTCCCTTAACTCTTAAAGGAGCATGTGGTGCCACCTGACACACCCTGACTTCCTCCTTCCAGCCCCTTCCCTACTCTACCTATGAGGCTGAAAGTCACCTCAAAGGAAACGGGGATCCCATGTTCCCATGTTTTCCACACTATCATCTGCGGTACATAGAACAGCATCAGGCATACAGCAGGTACTTCGCAGTTGCTGAAGGAAGAACTTTGAGCCTGCTCTAAGCAGGCTCCACCCTGGGGGGGGCACCATCTTCTGGGGGAGAGAGAGAGAGCAACCTCCCAGCATGCAAAGTGTCCAGGCAAGGACACGACACGGGGCAGGGAATAGGTAACTGGCATTCTTTGTCCTCCTGTGGAACTGCAAAGGACAAGGACAGAGCAGAGAGAGACAACCACAGCCCAAGGGACAATCAGGGTCAAAAGCCAACGGGGTGGAAGCCACTGGGATACAGCAATTGTAAAGTATTGTGGCGGGCATGGCTGCTGTCAGGGTCTGCACTGCCTCATGTAGGTCTTTGGAAGGTCACTCTCTGATGGTCTCTGATGGAGGATCTGGAAAGGAACCTCTCATTCAGAGGTATATGGCAGAGTTGAGAACCTTCTTCCTTTCCCACAGAAAGCTCTGCCTCCCCCATCCCTGTGCTTGGAGGACGAGAAGAGAAGCCCCAGCAAAACCTAATGGGCTACATGCAAAACAGCCTGCAAATAGGTGCCTGGCGGGTGCTGTGACTGTTTTCCTACCCCATCCCCAAACCCACATAGATGAGGCATCCCCCATCCACAGGGAGACGGGAGTTTCTCACACACGCCAGCCGCTTGCATCCAGAGACAACCCCCCAGCCCTCCCTGGTGCTCACAGAGGCCTTTACTCCCAGGGTGCAATGCTTCCTCAGCCTGCTTTTTAATTAATCTTCTCTGGCCCGTGCTGTGCAGTTTCAACAGAGCCTGAGACCCTTTCCGTGGTGGATGTCACCGCTCCCCAGGAGCGTCCCAGTAGGAGCCCTATGCCTGCATGCCTTAATTAGGCAAGTTAATTACTTGCCAACTTGAAGGGCTGATCAGGCCTCTGCAGGAAGCACATCTCCCAGGGCTGTTCTGGATTCTCACAGACCCAGGATATCCCAGTCTCCCACAGGGCACACAGCTGAGGAAGGGTATCTGAACACCCCACAATCCCACATTCATTGTCTAAGCAAGAAATCCAGTCGAACATGTAAGGGCACAGGCCTGTAATCCCAGCATTCAGGAGGCTGAGACAAAGGAGCGTGGGTTCAAGGTCAGTCTGAGCTGTGTGGAGAAACCCTGACTTTAAAATAATAACTTTAGATAGACAAAGAGAATCAGGCATAGTATAGCAAAAGTTTTTGAGATGAGAATGTGGCTCAGTGGTAGAGCTTACCTAGAATCCCCCAGTGAGGGGCTGGGGCGTGGCTCAGTGGTAGAGCCCCTGCCTAGAATCCCCCAGTGAGGGGCTGGGGCGTGGCTCAGTGGTAGAGCTTGCCTAGAATCCCCCAGTGAGGGGCTGGGGCGTGGCTCAGTGGTAGAGCTTGCCTAGAATCCCCCAGTGAGGGGCTGGGGCGTGGCTCAGTGGTAGAGCTTACCTAGAATCCCCCAGGGAGGGGCTGGGGCGTGGCTCAGTGGTAGAGCCCCTGCCTAGAATCCCCCAGGGAGGGGCTGGGGCGTGGCTCAGTTCTAGAGTGCCTACTTAGAATCTACCAGTGAGACACTGGAAGTATGGCTCAGTGGGTAGAGTCCCTCCCCAACATGTGCAAGGCCTTGGGTTTAGTCCCCAGCAGAGCAAATGAAAAATCTTTAATCCGAGCGGGGACCTCAGACACAAAGTGGGAAGTTGGTGTGTTCTGGAAATTTCCCTGCATCAAAGGCCTCGTTGCCCTGCTAGAACAGCTCTGTTCTCTCTGTACCGGCTGTGAAGGGCTGATGGTGGAGGCAGTGGTCACGGAGATAACCCACACAGCACAGGCACCAATTCCCCTGCCTTTGCCCAGATCCTAGACTCCTTTCCTGTTATTTCCACTTCCACTGCACGGCAGGTTCTGTCCCAGCTCAGGACAGCAGCCGAGGATATCCTGTAATCAGGACCAGCATACCCTTGGGGTTAAGAGCATCTAATCCCCTTTCGCGCCAGCTTCCCAGAGTTCTCTGGGAGACATGGTAGCCCCACTGGGTACCATGAATAAGCTGACATAGAGGGAAGGGTGAGACTACATAGAGGGCTCGGTGATCGAAAGGACTTGCTGCTCCTCCAGAGGACCAGAGTTTGATAACCAGGACTTACACTGGGCAGCTCACAAGTGCTTGTAACTCCAGCTCCAAGGATCTGATGCCTCTGCAGGCACCTGGAACACACGTGTATCACACATCACACGCACATCACATGTCTCTCTCACACACACACTCACACACACACACACATTTTAGAACAGATTTTTTTTTTTCTGAGACAGGGTTTCTTTGTGTATCCCTGGCTGCCTGGAACTTGATCTGTAGACAAGGCTAGCCCTTGTCTTAACTCTGAGTTCTGAGTGCAAGGATTAAAGGCACCACCATCACCTGACCTCTTTTTCTTTTTTCTTTTCTTTCTTTTTCTTTTTCTTCTTTTTTTTTTAAGGAACATGTATTGGTTATTCTCCTGCCTCAGCTTTGGGGTGCTAGAAATACATTTTGCCAGGAATTATTTTCTGAGGTCTAACCGAACGTCAACGTAGAGAGATCCAGAAGGCAATTGTGCGTGTGAATCTGCGGTTTAAGGGGAGTCTAGCCTGAAGAAAGAAATTCAGGGGTTATTGATAAAGTGATCATTTGAAAGCTAGCAGACCATAGAATTAGCACAGAGGTCCAAGGTCTGAGCTGTGAAATCCAACCACAGGAGACTGTCTGAGAAAAGGGAGAAGACACTGGTGGACCAATGGGGCAGGAGGCTAAGCCAGGGATGTGGGGTCCACCAACTCAAGGAAAAAGATCTCCCCAAACCACAGAGTGAGGAGTTGTGCCTCGCGGTGTTGTGCTGGCTGAGGGCTAGAACTGACTGTGCAGGCTGGGTGTGTAGCTAGCGTGGGCTCAGTCAGCAAGGCCTACCAGCGAGGCAAGCTGGGCCTGCGGGGGATTCCAGTGTGGAGTTCTGTTACAAAGCAGAGCTACAAGGCTGACAGTGGTTGGAGTAAAATGGGGGCTGAGGGAAAGGATTTTTTGGTTTTGTTTTGCTTTATTTTTGAGACTTGGTTTCACTATATAGTCCAGGCTAGTCTCCAACTCACGATCCTCCCGCCTCAGCCTTCTGAGTGCTGGGATTACAGGCTTGTACCACCACACCCAGTTACAGAGATTTTTTTGTTTTTTTAAGATGAAAGCGTGGTGACATCATTTCTCAAACAGGGCCAGAGTAAAAGGCATGGGTGTGTTGGTGATGCGAAATCGTGCCTCTTGAATCTCACATCCCAGGGGGCTTTTTACCAAATCCAGAAGGTCTCAGGCAGCCCACCAGCTCCCGAGGCCACCCCCAGACAGATGTCACTGCTCTCCTAACGGTGACAGTGTGAGGTGGATGCCAGGCCTGGAACTGGCTCCTGCCCCCTCCCTCCCCCTCTCTAGTTGAATAATTTAGGTTCTATTCTAAGTTAAAACCAAATAAAGCAATTTAGAATGACTAATTCCTAGTGGAATTTATGTTCCCCAAATGCCTTGCCGGTAACAATGCTAGGAGCCATTTGTCCCTTTTATTTTTGCCGTGTGACTTCTGCGAGGAGCTCCTCACTCCGGGTGGCCTTGTTTCTAGCCCCAGAAACAAGGCAGCCACGAGTACATCTCTCAACATTTTTGCCCCACCTGCCTTTTGTAGACAGCATCACATATAGCCTAGGCTGGCCTTGAATGATTATGTGCCCCGGGGGTGACTTTGAACTCCTGACCCTCCTGTTTTAGTTTCCTTTCTGTTGCCATGATAAAACACTCTTCTCCAAAAGCAGCTTAGGACAGGAAACGGTTTATTTGGCTTATTTTTCCAGGCCAGAGTCTGTTGTGGATTTGGTTTAATGCTTGTATTACATTAATTGGGTTCCCAAAACTGCAGGAGAATCCCTCATGTAAGACACTGAGGGTCCCTGCCCCCAGTTGGTTTCAATTGGTAAATAAAGTTGCCAGTAGCCAAAGGCTGGGCAGGAAGACAGAGGCGGGACTTTAGGATTGGAGGGCAAGAGGGGAGAGAGAGAGAAGGAGTTAGAACCTCCCGAGCCAGGGGAAGCAGGAAGAGCAGGCCTGAGAAGTAAGATACAGGCTTGAGAGCAGAGTACCAATCATGCAAGAGCCAGGGAAGGGCGGCCCCCCGGGGTGGGGGGTCCCTCCCCTGTTTAGGGTAGCAAGGATGGAATACAGATTGGCTGTGGGACCTTGGTGGCTCCATAATCCTGTGGCCATCAGTCATGTGTGTGCCCTGCCCCATGCCCTAGGGTTCTGGCTGGACTCCACCTCTGCAGTCACCTGGCTACAGCCCGGCTTTCCCCGCCCCTCGATTACCTGGCTGTTGCCAGGTAACCCAGCTTCGTATGAGTGGAGACTTCCGGCCCCTCCTCGCTCTGTTTTATCCTGCTCCCTTATTCCTCTCCCTCTCCCCTCCGTCTCCCCCTCCCCCTCTCCCTTTCCCCTCCTTCTCCTCTTCCCCTCCCCTTCCCCCTCTCCTTCTTCTTTTCTCTTCCACGTGGTCATGGCCATCTCTCATCTCTCTATATTCTCTTTCTCCTTTCCTTATTCTACTCTTTGAATAATAAAGCCATAAACTATGAACTGTCTCTTTTATCAAACCTGCCGAGTAAAAGCACCGAACAAGCCTCAGCGTTTCCAGGCGCCATGGAAAAAGGATCTAAGCCAGCCTCTTCCCAGGGAGGCTGGGAGGCTGGCTGGGTAAGAATGGGTGCTGCGTTCCTGCTGGGTCCCCCTGGAGGCTTTGCATCAGATCCCCCAAAACAAATCCAAGCTGGTTGTTGTCAGTCTGCCTTGCCCACCCCACTTACAACATGGAGCCTCGCCGTCCTCCCCTGAAATACAGAATTCTAGCTGAGAGGCTGGGTAGAACGTTCTGGGTCAGAAGAAGCAACAAGGGAGCCTATAGGAAAAAAAATTAGGGAGAAAACGGAAGCTGGTGGGAGAAAACAGATAGTAGAGTGGGAGGAACCGGAAGCTAAAGCTGAGGAAACCGGAAGGCCAAGCAGGAGAACCCGGAAAACAGAGCTGAGGAAAGAACTCAAGGAGAAGTGGTTCTTTCCGGTGCCTGTGGGATGGGGTGCGTGTTTCCTTACAAATGAGGCTGAAGGAGGGGCTGAGTTTCCTGAGGGATGACATGAAACTGAAATAAGAGGCTGTAGTCCTGCTAATGTCAGGAGAGGGCTGTGGTCAGTTGGACCCTCCTCCATATTGTGGGGCAAGCAAAAACTTACCACGTGGACTCTGGAGGCTTCCAGAGGATCTCTGTACAGGTCTGATCATCCCTTCTTGGGAGAAGCAGAGACCCAAGGTCACGCATGTTAAGCACCTCCTGTATACCAGAAATACCCACACAGGCCTTCTCATTCATTCTTACCACAGGTTTGGAACGTGACATTCATCCCACGTCCAGTTTACCCACAGGGACCATTCAGAGAAGTTCGTGACTCGCAGGACACACAGCACGTGAATCAGTTGGAACTCAAAAGGAAATCTATCTGGATTCTAGTGGTTTCTACCAGCTCACAGGGTTCCTGACTGTGCATCAACAGTCTTAAAACTTGCCTCTGTGGAAGAAAACAGCTAATTCTCCCTGTCCCCAGAGTTCAAAGGGGCCTCAGTCACTCTTCTTACTGTCAGATTTCCCAGAATGGATCTAAATTTATTGTGTTGTAAGCGTCTTTCGCAGTATCCCAATAAAGGGTTTTGATTTATCGCTCACACATTATTTTAAATACATTGGCAAATGATAAAAATCAGTCCTGAAAATGCACCTCAGGAGAAGCTGTATTACTAGAAGAACCAGCGAGATTAGATACTGCATTAAAAGATAGAGTGATGGATGAAGCCCCAAAGTGCAAATTTAGTGTGGCTTACCAGGAAAAAAAGTTGGGGGGCAGTAAATCCAGAGTGACAATGTGTGTACCATGTACTGGTATTTGTCACTTTTATTACAGTTTGTTCAGAAGTTGTAGATGGGTCATTATTTTAAAAAGAAAAAAAAAGAGACAAATACAATGCTCAATAAAACTTAGAAATGAAAGTCCTTTGTGTGAGGATTCAGGCTGAAACTCTAAATCGGAGTCACCGTGTCAGATCACAGAACATTGCGTAATGGAAGATCCTTCCCCTTGTGTCTATAAAACATTCGGAGGCCAGAAAATGGAAGACCCTGCGTAGGAAGGCAGGTGTCACATCCATCAGTCGGGTGGCTTCTACAGACAAAGGCAGGGGGAGCCAGGCTGGCTGATTCTTTGCCTCCAGAGGTCAGAAATCCCTTATCTTACTCAAACATCCTGGAGTAAATTGGATTGTTGTTCCAATTGTCCCTTTTGGTAACTAGGTAGCTTCTGTACTTTGTTTGCCCTGTGACTTGCAGTGCTTTCTTACCTGGGGTGGGGACAAGTCCCAGCGATGTTGGCATTGTCAGTGACTCCATGACTGGGTCTGGCAGATGCGCTGCTGTGAGCGCAGATTGAAAGGATATCTGTAGTTCTGGAAGAGTGCAGAAACCTGGAGCTGCCCCTGCTACAGACTCCAGCCCAGAGAAGCTAAGCCCAGAAATGTCCCAGCCGTCTCACGAGCTCACGATATCCATCCATCCATCCATCCATCATCATCATGCCCGTGAACATGAAATAAATGAATGCTGCCCGTGAGTCACCCGGGCTGCTGACTATCTTGTTATACGGAGTGGCTTCAAGAAAACTTGACCTGGGATCACAAGACAAAGCATAGTTGTTCCACGGAGTTTAGATCAGAAATCTGGATGGAGGGAAAGATGGGTGGATGGATTCGTGCATGAATTCCTAGGTGGATGCATGTGTGGGATAGATCCATGCATGGGTAGATGGATGGATACCGATGGATACATGAGTGGATGAATGGATACAGATGGGTTCATGAATGGATGGAGGGATGAATAGATGATGGATGATAAATGGATGGAGGAAAGGATAGATGATGAATGGATGGAGGGAAGGATAGATGATGAATGGATGGAGGGAAGGATAGATGATGAATGGATGGAGGGAGGGATAGATGATGGATGGATGGAGGAAAGGATAGATGATGAATGGATGGAGGGAGGGATAGATGATGAATGGATGGAGGAAAGGATAGATGATGACTGGATGGAGGGAAGGATAGATGATGAATGGATGGAGGGAAGGATAGATGATGACTGGATGGAGGGAAGGATAGATGATGAATGGATGGAGGGAAGGATAGATGATGAATGGATGGAGGGAAGGATAGATGATAAATGGATGTAGGGAAGGATAGATGATGAATGGATGGAGGGAAGGATAGATGATGAATGGATGGAGGGAAGGATAGATGATGAATGGATGGAGGGAAGGATAGATGATGAATGGATGGAGGGAAGGATAGATGATAAATGGATGGAGGGAAGGATAGATGATGAATGGATGGAGGGAAGGATAGATGATGACTGGATGTAGGGAGGGATAGATGATGAATGGATGGAGGGAAGGATAGATGATGAATGGATGGAGGGAAGGATAGATGATGAATGGATGGAGGGAAGGATAGATGATGACTGGATGGAGGGAGGGATAGATGATGAATGGATGGATGGAAGGATAGATGATGAATGCATGGATAGAAGGATAGATGATGAATGGATGGAGGGAAGGATAGATGAATGGATGGAGGGAAGGATAGATGATGAATGGATGGATGGAAGGATAGATGATGAATGGATGGAGGGAAGGATAGATGATGAATGGATGGAGGGAAGGATAGATGATAAATGGATGGAGGGAAGGATAGATGATGAATGGATGGAGGGAAGGATAGATGATGAATGGATGGAGGGAGGGATAGATGATGAATGGATGGATGGAAGGATAGATGATGAATGGATGGAGGGAAGGATAGATGATGAATGGATGGAGGGATGGATAGATGATAAATGGATGGAGGGAAGGATAGATGATGAATGGATGGAGGGAAGGATAGATGATGAATGGATGGATGGAAGGATAGATGATGACTGGATGGAGGGATGGATAGATGATGAATGGATGGAGGGAGGGATAGATGATGAATGGATGGAGGGAAGGATAGGTGATGAATGGATGGAGGGAAGGATAGATGATGACTGGATGGAGGGAAGGATAGATGATGAATGGATGGAGGGAAGGATAGATGATGAATGGATGGAGGGAAGGATAGATGATGACTGGTTGGAGGGAAGGATAGATGATGAATGGATGGATGGAAGGATAGATGATGAATGGATGGAGGGAAGGATAGATGATGAATGGATGGATAGAAGGATAGATGATGAATGGATGGAGGGAAGGATAGATGATGAATGGATGGAGGGAAGGATAGATGATGAATGGATGGAGGGAAGGATAGATGATGAATGGATGGAGGGATGGATAGATGATAAATGGATGGAGGGAAGGATAGATGATGAATGGATGGAGGGAAGGATAGATGATGAATGGATGGAGGGAAGGATAGATGATGAATGGATGGAGGGAAGGATAGATGATGACTGGATGGAGGGAAGGATAGATGATGACTGGATGGAGGGAAGGATAGATGATGAATGGATGGAGGGAAGGATAGATGATGAATGGATGGAGGGAAGGATAGATGATGACTGGATGGAGGGAAGGATAGATGATGAATGGATGGAGGGAAGTATAGATGATGAATGGATGGAGGGAAGGATAGATGATGAATAGATGGATGGAAGGATAGATGATGAATGGGTGGAGGGAAGGATAGATGATGGATGGAGGGAGGGAAGGATAGATGATGACTGGATGGAGGGAAGGATAGATGATGAATGGATGGAGGGAAGGATAGATGATGACTGGATGGAGGGAGGGATAGATGATGAATGGATGGATGGAAGGATAGATGATGAATGGATGGATGGAAGGATAGATGATGAATGGATGGAGGGAAGGATAGATGATGACTGGATGGATAGAAGGATAGATGATGAATGGATGGATGGAAGGATAGATGATAAATGGATGGAGGGAAGGATAGATGATGAATGGATGGAGGGAAGGATAGATGATGAATGGATGGAGGGAAGGATAGATGATGAATGGATGGAGGGAAGGATAGATGATGAATGGATGGAGGGAAGGATAGATGAATGGATGGAGGGAAGGATAGAGGATGACTGGATGGAGGGAAGGATAGATGATGAATGGATGGAGGGAGGGATAGATGATGAATGGATGGAGGGAAGGATAGGTGATGAATGGATGGAGGGAAGGATAGATGATGACTGGATGGAGGGAAGGATAGATGATGAATGGATGGAGGGATGGATAGATGATAAATGGATGGAGGGAAGGATAGATGATGAATGGATGGAGGGAAGGATAGATGATGAATGGATGGAGGGAAGGATAGATGATGAATGGATGGAGGGAAGGATAGATGATGACTGGATGGAGGGAAGGATAGATGATGAATGGATGGATGGAAGGATAGATGATGAATGGATGGATGGAAGGATAGATGATGACTGGATGGAGGGAAGGATAGATGATGAATGGATGGAGGGAAGGATAGGTGATGAATGGATGGAGGGAAGGATAGATGATGAATGGATGGAGGGAAGGATAGATGATGAATGGATGGAGGGAAGGATAGATGATGAATGGATGGAGGGAAGGATAGATGAATGGATGGAGGGAAGGATAGAGGATGACTGGATGGAGGGAAGGATAGATGATGAATGGATGGAGGGAGGGATAGATGATGAATGGATGGAGGGAAGGATAGGTGATGAATGGATGGAGGGAAGGATAGATGATGACTGGATGGAGGGAAGGATAGATGATGAATGGATGGAGGGATGGATAGATGATAAATGGATGGAGGGAAGGATAGATGATGACTGGATGGAGGGAAGGATAGATGATGAATGGATGGAGGGAAGGATAGATGATGAATGGATGGAGGGAAGGATAGATGATGACTGGATGGAGGGAAGGATAGATGATGAATGGATGGATGGAAGGATAGATGATGAATGGATGGATGGAAGGATAGATGATGACTGGATGGAGGGAAGGATAGATGATGAATGGATGGAGGGAAGGATAGGTGATGAATGGATGGAGGGAAGGATAGATGATGAATGGATGGAGGGAAGGATAGATGATGAATGGATGGAGGGAAGGATAGATGATGAATGGATGGAGGGAAGGATAGATGATGAATGGATGGAGGGAAGGATAGATGATGAATGGATGGAGGGAAGGATAGATGATGAATGGATGGAGGGAAGGATAGATGATGAATGGATGGAGGGAAGGATAGATGATGAATGGATGGAGGGAAGGATAGATGATGAATGGATGGATGGAAGGATAGATGATGAATGGATGGATGGAAGGATAGATGATGAATGGATGGATGGAAGGATAGATGATGAATGGATGGAGGGAAGGATAGATGATGAATGGATGGAGGGAAGGATAGATGATGAATGGATGGATGGAAGGATAGATGATGAATGGATGGATGGAAGGATAGATGATGAATGGATGGATGGAAGGATAGATGATGAATGGATGGATGGAAGGATAGATGATGAATGGATGGATGGAAGGATAGATGATGAATGGATGGATGGAAGGATAGATGATGACTGGATGGAGGGAAGGATAGATGATGAATGGCTGGATGGAAGGATAGATGATGAATGGATGGATGGAAGGATAGATGATGAATGGATGGAGGGAAGGATAGATGATGAATGGATGGAGGGAAGGATAGATGATGAATGGATGGAGGGATGGATAGATGATAAATGGATGGAGGGAAGGATAGATGATGACTGGATGGAGGGAAGGATAGATGATGAATGGATGGAGGGAAGGATAGATGATGAATGTATGGAGGGAAGGATAGATGATGAATGGATGGAGGGAAGGATAGATGATGAATGGATGGATGGAAGGATAGATGATGACTGGATGGAGGGAAGGATAGATGATGAATGGCTGGATGGAAGGATAGATGATGAATGGATGGATGGAAGGATAGATGATGACTGGATGGAGGGAAGGATAGATGATGAATGGCTGGATGGAAGGATAGATGATGAATGGATGGATGGAAGGATAGATGATGACTGGATGGAGGGAAGGATAGATGATGAATGGATGGAGGGAAGGATAGATGAATGGATGGAGGGATGGATAGATGATGGATGGATGGAGGGAAGGATAGATGATGAATGGATGGAGGGAAGGATAGATGATGAATGGATGGAGGGAAGGATAGATGATGAATGTATGGAGGGAAGGATAGATGATGAATGGATGGAGGGAAGGATAGATGATGAATGGATGGATGGAAGGATAGATGATGACTGGATGGAGGGAAGGATAGATGATGAATGGATGGAGGGAAGGATAGATGATGAATGTATGGAGGGAAGGATAGATGATGAATGGATGGAGGGAAGGATAGATGATGAATGGATGGATGGAAGGATAGATGATGACTGGATGGAGGGAAGGATAGATGATGAATGGATGGAGGGAAGGATAGATGATGAATGGATGGAGGGAAGGATAGATGATGAATGGATGGAGGGAAGGATAGATGATGAATGGATGGAGGGAAGGATAGATGATGAATGGATGGATGGAAGGATAGATGATGAATGGATGGATGGAAGGATAGATGATGAATGGATGGATGGAAGGATAGATGATGAATGGATGGATGGAAGGATAGATGATGAATGGATGGATGGAAGGATAGATGATGACTGGATGGAGGGAAGGATAGATGATGAATGGCTGGATGGAAGGATAGATGATGAATGGATGGATGGAAGGATAGATGATGAATGGATGGAGGGAAGGATAGATGATGAATGGATGGAGGGAAGGATAGATGATGAATGGATGGAGGGATGGATAGATGATAAATGGATGGAGGGAAGGATAGATGATGACTGGATGGAGGGAAGGATAGATGATGAATGGATGGAGGGAAGGATAGATGATGACTGGATGGAGGGAAGGATAGATGATGAATGGATGGAGGGATGGATAGATGATAAATGGATGGAGGGAAGGATAGATGATGACTGGATGGAGGGAAGGATAGATGATGAATGGATGGAGGGAAGGATAGATGATGAATGTATGGAGGGAAGGATAGATGATGAATCGATGGAGGGAAGGATAGATGATGAATGGATGGATGGAAGGATAGATGATGACTGGATGGAGGGAAGGATAGATGATGAATGGCTGGATGGAAGGATAGATGATGAATGGATGGATGGAAGGATAGATGATGACTGGATGGAGGGAAGGATAGATGATGAATGGATGGAGGGAAGGATAGATGAATGGATGGAGGGATGGATAGATGATGGATGGATGGAGGGAAGGATAGATGATGAATGGATGGAGGGAAGGATAGATGATGAATGGATGGAGGGAAGGATAGATGATGAATGTATGGAGGGAAGGATAGATGATGAATGGATGGAGGGAAGGATAGATGATGACTGGATGTAGGGAAGGATAGATGATGACTGGATGGAGGGAAGGATAGATGATGAATGGATGGATGGAAGGATAGATGATGAATGGATGGATGGAAGGATAGATGATGAATGGATGGAGGGAAGGATAGATGATGAATGGATGGAGGGAAGGATAGATGATGAATGGATGGATAGAAGGATAGATGATGAAGGGATGGAGGGAAGGATAGATGATGAATGGATGGAGGGAAGGATAGATGATGAATGGATGGATGATGGATAGAGGGAAGGATGGATGATGGATACAAGGGTGGATGGATGGAGAGAGGGGTGGAGGGAAGGAGGGAAAGATGGAGGGATAGATGGATGATACCATGAGGTCCAAAGGAAACTCCATTTCCCTATACTCTAGCAGTTAGACAAATGTCAGTATTCCTTAAGAACTTGTGAAACTAGTTCCCTCTATCAAAGGAACCATTTCTCTTATTACTGGCAGAAGGGACACATGGCTATCTGGGGTGTCTATTAGCCTAACAAAGCACATGATGGCCTCCAGCCTCCCCTCAGTATCACCAATACCAGTTTCACATTTCAGGGTCCAAGCTGACATCCTGGCTCTCCTCAGCAATTCTCGCCTCTCCCCTACCTTAAACTTCCTCCAAGTCAGGAGCTTTTCTCCGTGACCCTGCCCAGCTCCTCATTCTCATAACCCTGCCATTGCAGCCCTTGGTCCTCTCTTCTGCCCACACTCTGTCTTCATCCCTTGCTCTCCCCCGACCTCACTCTGTTCCTGCATCTCTCACAGACAGTTCCAGTGTGGTCGTGTTCGGTCTATTACTTTCTCTTTCTGCTCTGGACTCTTCCCGATGCCTCTCCCTCACATCCCCACCCCCATATCTACAATAAAAACCTTCCCCTTAACCATACCATGGGATGATCACCTCACCAGTTTATACAGATAAATGAGTAGGTGGACAGACGGATGGACGGATAAGCACATGGAGGGAGTACATGGATGAATTAATGGGAACATGGATGTACAGATAAATGGCTGAACTCATCCTTTGCTCTCAAATGGCGGGGATCGTATTGCAGGCAGTGAGTTATTTGACAGAGGATGGTTTCCTAGAATAGTTGTCTCCTGTGCATGGGATGCATATGTTACTTCACCTCCCCCTCCGTCTCTGGTCTCATCACTAATTAGAATCCTCTACGCGTATCACCCTCTAGAGAGCTGTCCATTCAAGGCTTGGCTGTCAGCCTGCAGCACCACTGGGAGGTGGTGGGACATCTAAGGAACAGAGCCTAATGATAGAAAGTTGAGGTTTGGGCTTTGGTTTTGGGTTTTCCCATAGTCCTGGCTGTTCTGGAACTCACTCTCTAAAGTAGGCTGGCCTTGAACTCGGAGATCTGTCTGCCTCTGCCTCCCAAGTGTGGAAGTTAAGTTACTGAGGGCATGCATGCCTTGTAAGGGGCTCCTGGCACCTCAGAGTCTTCCTCTTCCCAAATGTCTTGTGGAGGAGCGGGCATGTGTTTTCACCGTGATAGACTGTACGACCACAGGCACAACGCAGGTGAGCCAAGATGCCACTGACACAAACCTCTGAATGGAACTATGAGCCAAAATAAACCTTTTTCCTTATAAATTGATTGCCTCATGGTATTTTGTCACAGAAATGGAACTCTAGGTAGCACACACAACTTTCCCTCCTTTCCTTTCTTGGATTTCCCCTGTCCATGGCAGGATAGCAACGAGTGAGGGTCTTTGTTGACTGACTAAGGATCTCTGCCCAACTACCCACCTCTAAAAATAGGCTCTTTCTTATCTTGCCGGTGTTTGAACAAGATGATATAACCTTATGGAGGAAAATTTGATCATATCTATTGATGCTACGTGCATTTCCCCTTAGTAAAACAACTTTGAGTCTGAGAGCCCACCCAGAAGATGCAGTTCTTGGTCAGACACACACAGAACAAGTCAGTATCCCTAGGAAGGAGGTTGGATGACTGATGCTGAACCCACACTGTGGACCTTGTGACACTGACTTATTAAAAAGAAAAAAAAAATCCCTAAAGACATCTATGTTCTTGCAGGGGTTTGTGCTGTAGTTGTTGTTGTTGCTGCTGCTGTTGATGGTGGTGTTGGTGTTTATTTGGGCTTTTGACACAAGGTAGATCACCTGCAAAGAGGAAACTTCAGTTGAGACCGGTGCCTCCCTCAGATTGGCCTGCGTGCATTCTGTTGGGTGATGATAGATGTGGCCGGGCCCAGCCCACAGTGGGTGGAGCCATCCCTGGGCAGGCAGCCCCGGGCTGTGTAAGAAAGCAGGCAGAGCAAGCCAGTCCTCCTCCTGGCTCCTGCAGCGCTCCTCCACGGCCTCTGCTTCAATTCCCGCCTCAAGGTTCCTGCACTGCTTGAGTTCCTGCCTTGCCTTGCTGAGGGCCTGTAACCTGTAAGCCAAGACACACCTTCACCAAGTCGTTCTTGGTCATGGTGTTTATCACAGCAATAGAACACAAACCAAGCAGGGCAGTGGTGGCACACGCCTTTAATCCCAGCCCTTGGGAGGCAGAGGCAGGCCGGTTTCTGAGTTCAAAGCCAGCCTGGTCTACAGAGTGAGTTCCAGGACAGCCAGGGCTACACAGAGAGACCCTGTCTCAGAAAAAAAAAAAAAAAAAAAAAGGACACAAACCAAGATAAGGATGCTTTGCAGAATGTTGTGTTGGGTGAAGAACATCAAACTGTGAAAATGTCTTTACTGTGGGGCTGTGTATAAGAAAGAAAGAAAGCTAGGCATGGTGGTACACACCCATAATCCCAGCACTCTGGAGGTGTAGACAGGATATCTCAAGCGGAAATGGTGTATGTAGTAAGTTCTGGGATAGCTGCGCTACATAGCAAGCACAAAACAAAATAAGAAAAGGAGAAGAAAAATGAAGGGAGAGGAGTGAAGAGGAGGGGAGGGATAGGAAGGGAGGGAAGAAGGGGGAGAGGCGAGCAGAGATATAATACACGTGGGCTGGAATCTTACAAACAGAAATAGTACAAGATAATGCGGAAATTAATGAACTCAGCTGGGTGTGGTGGTCTCCAGTCCTTGGGAGGCAGGGGCAGTCTGCTCTCTGTGAGTTCGAGGTCAGCCTGGGCTACATAGTGAGTTCCAGGACAGCCACAGCTATGTACAGAGACCCTGTCTCCAAAAAGAAAGAGAAACAAACAAAATAATAAGATAAAATAATAATCTCAAAAACTAGTACAGATTGGGAAGGAATCAGGTACATAGTGTGTGTGTGTGTGTGTGTGTGTGTGTGTGTGTGTCTGTGTGTTTGTGTGTGTCTGTGTGTTTCTCTGTGTGTGTGGCTGTATGTGTAGTTGGCTGGCTGTGTGGCAGTCTTGTCTTTCTGTGTGTGCCTGTATGTGTGTCTCTGTCTTTCTGTACCAGTGCTTGTCTGTGTGTATGAATGTGTCTGTGTGTGTCTGTGTGTGTATCTGTGTATATGTCCATGTGTGTATCTCTGTGTGTGTCTGTGTGTGTGGCTGGCTGGCTGTGTGGCTGTCTCAGTGCTTGTGTGTGTGAGAGAGAGAGAGAGAAAGAGAGAGAGAGAGAGAGAGAGAGACTGCGTGTATTGTCTGTGTGTGTGTCTCTGTGTATGTATCTGTGTGTGTCTCTGTGTCTGTGTATCTGTCTTTGCACTTGTCTGTCTGTCTGTGTCTGTGTCTCTGTGTATGCCTGTCTATCTGTTGCAGTGCCTGTCTGTATGTGTGAATGTGTGTGTGTGTGTGTGTGTGTGTGTGTGTGTGTGTGTTTATCTATCTGTGTAGCTGTCTCGGTGCTTGTCTGTGTGTCTGTGTATGTGTCTATGTATATGTCTATCTGTGTGTCTGTCTTAGTGTGTATCTCTGGGTATGTATCTGAGTTTGTGTGTCTGTGTGTACAGGTACATGGGTCTGCAGGTGTGGGCACACACATATGCACTTGTATGTGGAGGCCAGATCTCTATTCCAGGTGCCACTCCTCAGGACGCCACCCCTTTGCGTTTTGAGATACCATCTGACCCAGGGACCCTCCTGTCTCTGCTCTCCGGAACTGTGGCTACAAGCTCATGCTCACCACTTCTGGCTTTCTTTTATTTACAATTCCAGGACTCACGCTTAGGTCCTGGGACCTGCACAGCAAAGCCTTTACCGACTGAGCTGTCTCCACGTTCCAGAATCAGAGGCTTCTCTGGCTTTACCTCTTCTCTTTCCTGTCAGAAAGAAATTAATTCCACGGGTCTGGAGTCAATCCCATGGCTTAGCAGTTACCAGCACATCCTGCTTCTACAGAGGACCTGAGTTTGGTTCTCAGTGTCTATACAAGTTGTCTCTCAACCATCTGTAACTCTAGTTCCAGGGGATCTGATGTCCTTTTCTGGCCTCCTACACACAGGCATACATATATGCAAATAAACACATGGAACAAAAGTAACATGGGAGAGGAAAAGGCAAGGAAACCTTTTGGGTTTACAATCCCAGGTTCATCCAGGTACTGGTGCACACCTATAATCCTGACACTAGGCAAGAGGCTCTCTGTGAGTTCAAGGCCAGCTTGGTCTACATTGCAAATTCCAGACCAGCTAGGACTATGTTGTGAGATTTTTTTTTCCACACAAATTTTTTTTTTAAATTACAGGTTTTAGTCTTCATTGAGGAGAGACAAAGGCAGGAACGCAGCCAACTATCCACACCACATCTACAGTCACAAGCAGAGAGAAACTAATGCATCTAAGCTGCCTGCTCACTTGCTAGCTTTCATCCTGTCTTACATAGTCCAGGACCATCTTTCTAGGGAGTGGCGCTGCCCACAGTGGGCTGGGTCCTCCTGCAACAGTTAGCAATCCAGACAATCCCCAACAGACATTCCACGAGCCAATCTGATCTTGGCTATCCTTACAGATAAACTCTAAGCTGCACCAAGTTGACAGTTAGTGTAAATCAGGACAGGGGTCTACCTTCCCCTCAACTCAGGGGACTCAACTCTGGTAACAATTTTTAAGTCCTGGGAATGTTTTTGTTATTGCTGCCTTTGTCATTCTTGGATAATTGGCTGATTGGTTCATTCCAAGAATAGTGACTTCAAAGTCCTAATCCTCCTGCCTCAACCTCTTCAGTGCTGATACTACAGGTGTATACCACCATGACTGGTCCAATGTAAATTCTGCTTCATGTCATAAAAATGTTGCTTCTGAGCCGGGTGGTGGTGGTGCATGCCTTTAATCCCAGCACTCTCGGAGGCAGAGGTAGGCAGATTTCTGAGTTCGAGGCCAGCCTGGTCTACAGAGTGAGCTCCAGGACAGCCAGGGCTATACAGAGAAACCCTGTCTTGAAAAAAAATCAAAAAAAAAAAATGTTGGTTCTGTAGCCCAAACTCTCTATCCCACCTTTAAAAACACCTCATTAACTTTCCTACTCTTCCCTTACCTCTGTGGGAGCCATTCTTTAGAAAACACTCGCCGATCCATTTGTTGCTGATGTCACTACCATTTATCCTGGACAGTAGAAATATATTATCATGATTCCAAGCACTCAATAGTAGAGCATTTGTATACGCAATGCCTGGCTTCTATTCCTACTACAAAACTTAATTATTAATAAATATGAAACACTGATGCGTGGTTAGGGCTTCATTATTATAATATACTGTGGTTTTAAGTGTCCCAGCTCTCATGAATACCAACTGGACTGATGTTATTTCCAGAGGGTCACCCACCGGGCATCTTCCATCCCTCCCTCCATCACAGTGACTTCCTGAGCTAGCCAAAGCATGGCCCCAGGGGACGGATCTGGCACTGCACCTTCCAATCTTGGAAGAAGTACAAACCACTTAGGGGAGAAAAGAAAAGAAAAAAAATGAAGTTGAGGAGGAAAAATAACCATTGTCCCAAGGACACAACCAATCTCATTTTTAAAGTGCCAACGGCTTAACACTTTCTCATCGAGTTAACGTTACATTAACGTTACAGCCCCCCTGAGCCATTCAATAATGTCCCCCAACTGTTCAACTCTTCATGGGCTTTTGCTTCAATAGGTTACTCGGGAAGCATCAATCTGTGTGCTGAATCGGCAAATGTCGGGGTCCTTTCTGCTTTGAAATGGCCCTCACAGGCTCATGAACATGGCCCCCATGGCTGTTTGAGGATACTTTAAGATGTATGATCTATCTCCAGTAGTAGTAGATCACAGGGAGTGAACCTTGTAGGTTGTATCCACTACCAGTACTAGTCTGAGCTCTTTGCTGTCTGTGTTAATGAACTTAGCCACAAGCTACTACAACCACAGATCTAGCTGCCCCAGAGGCCATGACTGTGATGGACTGGGTAACCTCCAAACTGTGAGCCAAAATAAACCCTTCCTCCCTTAAGTGGTTCCTGTCAAGTGCTAGTTACTATGTTTTTATTGCTGCAACAAAATACTTGACCATTGCAACTTAAGGAAGAAAGAGTTTATTTGGCTTCTGTTTACAGAGAATGCAGGCCATCATGGCCCCCAGGTGGATTTGGGGGTTTGTTGGGCCTTGTGACAGCAAGAGCTGGGAGCGGCTGATCACGCTGTATCCATATCAGGAAGGAGAGAAGAATGGATGCTGGCGCTCAGAACATTTTCTCCTCTTTATTCACTCCTGGACCCCTGCTCCTGGAAGGGTACCACTCACATTTAGGGTGGCCGTTCTTCTCATCTTAGGTAGCCTAATCTAGACAGCCCCTCCCAGACAAGCCCAGAGACTGGTCTCCACTGTGATTCTAAATCCCATCAAGTTGACAAATGAGATTAGCAACCACAGAGAGATTGCCAAGCAGCAAGTGAAGCAGTCTGGGACAGTGAGATGGCTCATCAGGCAAATGTGCTTGTTGCACAAGTCTGGTGTCCTGAGTTCAATCTTAAAACAAACATAGAGGTAGAAGGAACCCATCCTCTGACCACACTTACATATACCACACACAAGCACACACACACACACACACACACACATGCACACATAGACTATATACATATACACATATATCATATATATATACATATACATCATATACATATACATCACAAACATATACATAATATACATATGTACATCTTATACATATACATCATATACATATACATCACATACATATACATCTTATACATATACATCTTATACATACACATCTTATACATATACATCTTATACATATATACATCTTATACATATACATCTTATACACACATCTTATACATACATCTTATACATATACATCTTATACATATATACATCTTATACATATACATCTTATACATATACATCTTATACATATACATATATATCTTATACATATATATCTTACACACACACACACACATACATATACATATATATATATATATATATATATATATATATATGTACATATATATATATATATATATATATATATATATATATATATATATATATAAACAAAATCCAGTAAAAGAGTCTTAAGGAGCTAGGGAAGATTCATGCCATTCAAGACAAGGAATCCCTTTTCAGTCCAAGCAGCCTAGGGAACATTCAAGATTACTTTTGCAGAGGGCTTGGGGTCTAGGCCAGACCTAGAAAGTGAAAGTGCAGTGTATCCCCAATTTCACCAGGTCTGGGGAAATGTTGTTTGATGCCCCTCTTCTCTACGAATCAAATACTAAGCCATTTTCTTTCCAAAGGGATGCTAAAACCGGAGGCAGCTGTGTGGGGAGGGGAGGCAGGACCCGACACTCGGCTCTTCTGTTCAAGGTACCTTGGATCGGGCGGGCGCGCCAGCAGATGAAATAACACATTTGTGTATGAAAAGAAGAGACTCAGAACAAAGGACAGCGAACAGTGTATCCCACTCTCGGTGGCCTTGGTGATACTTGACATTTCTGGGAAATGAATTTAGCACACACACACACACAAAAGTACAATGCCTCGTGCCAAACAACCGAGGCTAAGAGAAGCGATGAGAGGGGTAACCATGTGACGACGAGGCACTTCCGGGAATAGTCATCCTTTGCCGCTGTTGTTCCCCCCGCGCATGGAGAGGGAGGACACGTTGCCTGTTGAGCAAAGGTGGGTCAGAGGGGCAGTTGTTTGTTAGGTTTATTGTGAATCTCAGTCCACAAGCTCGCAGAGCTGGCCCAGCCCTGCCTCTCATCTCCTGAGAATTGGGTCGAGAATGAAGAAGCAGCAACTCAAGTGTCCAAATGACACGCCACCATCTTCTCCTGTTGAGCAGGTCCAGAAGTGACTTGTCCTTTCGTCGGTGCCTTCAACTGTCCAAAAGCAGTCACCCAAGCCATTCCCCATCTGAGAGGCACCTTTCCAACCCAACATAGGGACCCTCGCCCTCACCCGCATCTCCTCTGCTACCTCCAACACTGCCTTGGTAAAGTGAAGCAAACTGACAGGATCTAGAATGTTCCAGCAGACAGTCCTGCCTGCATGCCTGGGGGGTGGGGAGTACAGATGGGCGTCTGCGCATGCCTGGGGGACAGATGGGCGACTGCGCATGCCTGTGGGAACAGATGGGCCTCTGCGCATGTGCTTGGGGAGAATTATCTTGCCTTTCTATTCTGTTAATTCCAACAGGAAGACCCATCAGGACAGAGATCCTTGACTGTATAAGATGGAAAGGGGGGGGCAGGGCGAGCATCAGTCTAGGTTCATCCCTCTCCCCTTCCTGTTTGTAGGTGCCATGTGGCCAGCAGCTCCAAGTTCCTGCTTGCTACCTGCACTTCTCCACAGTGATGGACTGATCCCTCAAACTGTAAGCCAAAATCAGCCCTTCCTCCCTGAAAGTTGCTTTGGCCACTGAAGTGGGAGTAGGATCCGGTGGAGATCTGGATCAGCCCAGCCCCTCGCTCATCACATGATTCATTTTCTGACCGCGAAAAAGGCAACTTAGTGGAGAAAGTGTTTATTTTGGCCCACACATCTAGGTTACGCCCATCGCTGTGAGAAAGTCAGGGAGGCAGGAGCTTGAAGCAGCTGCTCCCATCCCATCCACAGTCAAGAGTAGAGAGAAATGAATCAAAGTCTAGCACTCCGATAGCCTTCTTTACCCTTATACATCCTCGGGCACAAAACCAGCGAACGGCGCCACCCACTTTCAGGTCGGACCTTTCGACTTCCGTTAAGGCAATCAAGATTGTCCCCGACCAAGGCGAAGCTGAGTTAGGCAACGGCTCACTGAAACTTTCTTCCCAGGGTTTTCTTTGGAAGATGGAGAGCTTTGGATCTTAAAACACATCATGTTTAAGGCCATGGCTGGACCTGGTGAATCCCTGAACACCTGTAATTCCACCACTGGAAAGGCTAGCCTAGATTACAAAGTAAATTTACAGCCTCGGCTACATAGTAAGACTGTCTCAAAAAAAAATATTACAAATCAGGAAAGAAAAGAGGAAAAAGAAGAAGAAAATAAAAAATGAAAAGGGAGGAAAAGGAATAAAAGGAAAGAGGACCAGGGGGATAGCTTAGTGGGTAAGCATGTTTCCTATACAAGCAGAACCACATCCCCTAGCGTCCTTGTTAAAAAGCCAAGGTAGCCTCATTCACACCAGGAACTCCAACACAGCGCTGATGCTCCATTGTATCAAGTTGACAGCACTGTCTCAAGAATTCCTTAGGATTAAGACTCCAACCCATCTCTCACAGAGGTCTTCCAAGGCCCTGCTGACTTCCAGTCTCCAGACGAGTGAGAGATTACATTTCTGTTGTTTTAAGCCACCGGGCTGGTGATAGTTTGTGACAGTAACCCCAGGAAATGCATCAGGAGGCTATTTCCAGTCTTGCCCTCAGCAGCCTTAGTTCCCTGGCTCCCTCATTAACACTGACAGCCAACAACAGAGGTTGGCACATATGGCTGGTAGCCAGTCATCCTAGCAGGACCTCGGAAGATATTTAATTAAACTCATATCCATTGCCTTTCTGATTTTTTTCCCCACATGCCACGGCCAACGGTCACTTTTTCTAGGCCTCTGCTTCAGCCTTAGAAACACAGTAGTCCAGTGGACATGGCGGCACATGCCTGTCCTCACAGCTCACAGAAGGCTCAGCATCTGGCTGGTGAGATGGCTCAAAGGATAAAGTTCGCTTGTAGATGCAGAGCCTGATGACCTCTGTTTGATTTCCAGTATCACATAAGCTAGACCTGGTGGTGTGCGCCTGTAATCCTAGTACTTGGGACTTAGAAGGACAACGAGTTCAAGGTCTCAGAGAGAGAGAGAGAGAGAGAGAGAGAGAGAGAGAGAGAGAGAGAGAGAAGCCTGGCTCACAGTGTATGTCTGCACAATGCTCTCTGACCATTGCCCACGCTCGTTTGAGAGCACCTCCTGCCAAGCTATAATCAAGCCAGCTTTGTGCCTCATCTGAGTGTATTCAGTGGAGATCATAAGTGCATGCCACCAGCCCGGAAAGAGCTAAGATCTAAAAAGGAGAAATTTGTGCCCATCAAGGGATCAGAATTTCCCCAGGAATATTATGCTGGGGGAAAAACAAGGGGCAAAGCCTGATGCCAGCAGGGGGAAGAATTTTTTCTCCTAGGAAGATGGTTCACATGGATTCTGACAACTTCTCAGATCACCTGATACACAGAGATGGGTCATTGATGGCCAGGACCACACAGTGAACAGAACTGCCTAATTATGGCACCTCTGATACTAAACCTAAGCCTAAACCTCATTCGGGGCTGTGAAGGTGGGCCTGGGGCAGACACTAGACCCCCTACTGTTCCTCCACCCAATGTGTCCACAGTGAATAAGCTTCCTCCCCCTGTTTGTCACCATAGTTTATCTCTTTGATTAGCATCTTGAGGACAGTGGCTCAGCCCAGCTTGTTAGAGCTTTGAAGCCCACATGTTGACCCTAAAGGCTCTTGTAAAACCCACGTTCCAAGGAACCAAGGGGAGACCAGAGAGAGATCCAAGCACTGGGCAGAGTAAGCAAGACCAGGCTCCTACCCATCTGGGGAGACTCTGCTTTCTAGTTTGTCAATTAAAAAAAAAAAAAAACCAACAACAACAAATGAAACAACTCACAGTTTTCATCTCAAAGGGGTCAACTGGCTGGGCGGTGGTGGCACATGCCTGTAATCCCAGCACTCTGGGAGGCAGAGGCAGGAGGATTTCTGAGTTTGAGGCCAGCCTGGTCTACAGAGTGAGTTCCAGGACAGCCAGGGCTATACAGAGAATCCCTGTCTCGAAAAAAACCAAATCCAAAAAAAAGGGGGGTCAACTGTTTTCTCTGGAATCAAATGAGTGATCACAAGAACACAGACTCAGGTTATGCCAAATTTCATGTCCCAACATGGTAGCGTTTTATATTAACAGACGAAAGGAAGTCATCATTTAGAGTACTTTTTTTGTTGTTTTGTTTTGTTTTTATTACAGGGTCTCACTATGTGGCCTGGCTGTCCTGGAATTCACTCTGTAGACCAGACTGGCCTTGAACTCACAAAGATCTGACTGCCTCTGCATCCCTGGTGCTGGGATTAAAGGTGTGCATCACCTACGCCTGGCTTATCAAAGCAGTTTCAAACACATTGGGAGGAACACAAGGTTAGGCGGGTTACAGCCAAGTATGTAAATACCTGATGGAAACTGAACTTGGGTCCTCTGGAAGAGTACACGCTCTTAACTGCTTAGCCCCAAATCAATCTTCAGGTGTGTGTTTGTTTGTTTTCGCGGTGCTAGGGACGGAACACAGGGCCTTGTACGTGAGGCCAAGGTGCCTACTGCTCTGGACTCCAGCCCTTGGTGTAACTTCTCCTTTTTAACTAAGAATTAGCTCGGAGGTACTAGCTTAAATCACATTGATGAAAATCGATAGAGAGTAAATTAAACCTAAAGCTGAAGTCATCCTGATTGTGTTCTTTGTTGCCTTTGGCCAATTTGATGACAACGCAACTATTTTAATCGTCTAGGCTTAGAGTTTTTGTGGCTGGACACGTTGAGAGGAGGGGGTAATTATACAGCCCATTTATCAAAAAGATTAAGGAAATGGGAAGGTGGGAATTGGTTTATAAGCAGTCTAGGAAATGCAGCAGCGTGACACTGAGGTATCTGGAGAGTTTCTCAAATTACATCGTTTCTCTTCCCCTCCTAGTTTCCTCAGATCAATAGATATCACTAAAGCTGATTAGGAGGTGGTTAGGAGTCAGGAGTCCACTTGTCCCCTGTCCTTAGATGGGAGCCTCCTTATCTTAATAAGGGACTGGCCAGTTGGGGGGGGTGGTGGGGAGAAACAACTTGTTTTTCTGCAACTGTGTTACCATGGATACAGCATCCAGTCCTCAGCATCTCAATGAAAGAGCCCAGCTTCCCAGAATTTTTTTTTGCATATCATAATTTCGAATGTGTTTGGTTTTCATTTGCAACCCAGCCTGCCAGCCCATCTTCCCCCAAGATTCTGCAAAGTTCAACCGTAACCAACATGAATAAATTGTCTTCTCAGCTCCAGCAAGCACCTTGGAAAGATGTATTTCAGGGTGTTGGGAGGATCAAAGGATTCCCCAGTTGGGGGTTCTCAAAATTCACCCTTAGAATCAGAGCAGACCCAGGTGGAATAGACGGTGATCCTCCGAACCAAACAGCCACCGTCCTCATCAATGTCTTCCTTGCGTGAATCCATCTTACCTGTGGACTTTTAACTTCACCTCAGAGAAGGCGGAGGTGGGCAGAGTCAGTGGGTGCTCAGTTGAGTTTCCAGATGCCCATTGCCATCTGTATACGGTTCTGCTCTACTTGAATTAGGGTTTTGTGGCCTCGGACAGGGCAAGAGTATAAACCCGGAAGCTTGAGTGAAGGGGGCCATCTGAAGCTGCGAGTGAAGCATTATGGATGCTGGGTGAAGAGTTCCAATGTGACAATGTGGTGGCTTTGGAGTCACCCACAGTCCCATCACAACCCTCTGTGGGGCAGTGGACCATGCCAGGAAACCTGGTAGGGCTCAGAGACCCCGGCACCCAGGCACCCACGTGAGGCAGTAGACATCTCCCTGCTCCCTTCTAGATTCCTGGCCCAGAACACGTGACCACACTCCCCATCTTGGTCAAGTAGCCCAGAACAGAGTTCTCCATGCTAATGAGGTATCTAGAGGTACTGGGGGGCGGTAACCAATAAACTTCCCTTCCCAAACAAATACCTGCAAAAGGTATTTAATGCATCCATTTTCCACAACAAACAATCAATAAACAGTCCTTGTCTATTTTATCAAGAACAAGCCATGGGGAGCATGGAGAAAGCCTTCATCTACTGAGCCATGCCACTTAAGTCTCCAGCAGAAGGCCTCTCGGTGCTCCCAGATGACTACAGCTAACCTAAGGACGATCTCCGATGAACTAAGCCAGAGGTCTCCACCGCCCCACCCCCAGTCCCAAGCTCCTCAACCCACGGACCCAACTCCCCATGACCCAGTGGCATCTGGATGTCCAGGAAGTTTTGGAGCCCCCAGCCCCGGGCTCCTCATCATAGGTCTCTGGACCCCGGACCCTCCCGATTCCTCTGTGAGGCAACTGGATTCCCAGGATTCAGGGAACCCCAGCTTTGGCCTCCCGCATCTTAGGCTGTGTTTTCCATTTGAGGAAGCCAGGCCAGGCAACTTATTCTTGACACACGTGTCAAGCTCCCTTGCCTTTGCAGAATCCACAGCCCTCTGCTATAAATAATATGTTGGTGCCTTTTACAGCTGGGCCTTGGTGTTTTCTTGATCAGGGCATTTGGATTTTTTTTTTAAATAGCAGAATTCTGAAGCTAATTAGGCCATTATTCTTCAAAGATTTAATTTGCTTTGATGGGCTAATCTATAATCATATTTCCAAACAGCTTCTATTTAATTACTGCACAAAATGAATGAGGTTCCGGGGCAATTTGTGTCTGATAAACTCACTGCTGTGGTCTGAATGTCTGTGTCTGTCCCCCAGGGTCACCCCGGAAGCTGAACCCCACGCCAAGATGGTGGGGCGATGAAGTAAGACCCAAGCCAGAGCACTTGGGACGTTAAAGTAGGAAGATCCAGAGTTCGAGGCCAACCTGGGCTACAGGAAAAGCTGGGAGCGGGGGATGAGGTCCCTGGCTTTGGATCGTAAGCATCCGTGGAAAAAGCCAGGAGTCCTAGTACATGCTTGTAACCTCAAAACTGGGGAGGCGGGGACAGGAGGATCCTATAAGCTCACTAACCTAATAAGATGGCAAGTTCCAAGTGAGAGACTGTGTCAAAAAATAGGGGAGAAAGCACCAGAAGATGCTGGCCTCGGACCTACACACACACACACACACACACACAAAGGGAACTGGAGAGGGGAAGGAAAAGGAAGAAAGGAGAGGGGAGGGGAGGAGAGAAGAAGGGAGAGGAGAAGAGGAGAAGGTTAGGGAGGAGAAAGAACCTGGCTTTAGGTAGTAATCAGGCTGTGAGGGAAGAGCCTCATAATCAGGATTTCAAAGCAGGCCTTCAGAGCCTCAGCCGGCATAGGAACCTATAATGGTATTGGGCAGATTCTTCTTTACACCACCTAAACCTGGGTCAGCAACCCTGGAGTCCCCTTCCCCCTATAGGGATCTTCACTTGGATAAAGCTGATGTCTTAATTAGGATTTCTGTTTCTATGATAAAATACCACCACCGAATGCAACTTGGAGAGAAACTTCTGCTTCCAACGCTCAGGTCACCCCACCACTGAGGGAAGTCAGGACAGGAACTCGAGGCAGGAACTAAGGCAGAGGAGTGCTGCTGTTGGCTTGCTCTATATGATTTGCCCAGCCTGTTTTCTTATACCAGCCAGGACCACTGCCCAGGAGAAGCATCACCCCTAGTGAACTGGGCCACATCAATCAATTATTAAAGCAAGAAAATGCACTACGGACTTGTTGACAAGAAAATCTTATGGGGGCGTTGTCTTCCCAGTGATTCCGATTTGTGTCAAATTAACGTAAAGCTATATCCACCACACCTGGATCCTTGACTGTATTACAGAAAAGTGTTTTCAGAGAGAGCCAGAGCAATGCTCAGGGTTCTATTAAGATGAAGGATGGTTATCGACTTTAATGGGTCTTTTTTAAAGGTTTTTTGTTTGTATTTTCAATCGCATGCATGCATGTGTGAATGCTGGAAATCAAACCCGGGTCCTCTATGAGAGAGGCAGGTGCTCTTAACCACGGAACCCTATCTCTACCTCACCGAATTCAAAATGTAAGGGCAAGCAGAAGAGAAGGGAGCTTTGAGAAAAAGAGAACACTCATGAAGAGCATGGGCTCAAGCATCTGAGAGAGTCACTTGCGGCCATCTTTTTTTTTTTTTTTTTTTTTTGGGATTTGGTTTTTTTTCGAGACAGGGTTTCTCTGTGTAGCCCTGGCTGTCCTGGAACTCACTCTGTAGACCAGGCTGGCCTCGAACTCAGAAATCCGCCTGCCTCTGTCTCCCAGAGTGCTGGGATTACAGGCGTGCGCCACCACCGCCCGGCAGCCTGCGGCCATCTTAATAGCTGATCCTGGGCCCTTCTGAGTTAAAGACCGAAAAGCGTGCCATTTACAACAAGGTCTAAAGTCTGAGCAAAACCCTGCATGTAAGTAAAAACATTTAAATAAAGTAAAAATATTAAGACGCAACTCAGTTTATTAATTTATGCTGGGGCGTTTCTCTTTTGGAATGAAATGGGAAGGCGGTTTGACAAGCTCTCTTATTTAGACTTAGGCACTAGAAAAAGCGTGGTAACATTAGACTCTAATATTAGCATGATATGTGTTTCAAAGATCCTTTTCTGAGGTGCCTTTAGGACAAGCGTTATCTCTGTAGGCCACTTAGATGTCTGTGGTCAAGTGTCTTCAGTGTTTCTCTCTTAGCATCTATCTGTCTATCTATGGCGGGGGCTGGTGATCAGAGGACAGACAACTTTTGGGAGTCCCCATGTGGGTCCTGGAAATCAATCCCAGGCTATCTATCAGACTTGTCTTTACCCACTGAGCCTATCCTTATTTGCTGAGAGTCTCTCTTTGAAGCTCAGAATTTTCCAGAAAGGCCCAGGGATCGGCCTGCCCCTGCCTGCCCAGTGCTGAGAGGCCATTGACTTGTGCTGTCATTCCTGAAGCGGGGATTGTTTTGGTTTTGACAGATGTAGCCCCACCTGACCTGGAGCTTACCACGTAGACCGGGCTGGCCTCCAACTCACAAGCGCTCTGCCTGCCTTTCTGCTTCTCAGAGTGCTAAAATTAGAGCGTCATGTGCCACCATGCCCCAAAACAGTAAATGTTTTGTACGTTTTGTTTTGTTAAGACAGAGTCTCACTACATAGCCCTGGAATTTACTACGTGGACCAGACTAGCCTCCAACTCAGAGAGATCCACCTGACTCCTCCAGAGACACGGAGTTTAAGGCATATGCCACTATGCCAGGCCCATGCCTGGTTTTTATGTGGATGCTAAAGACTGAATTCAGGTCCTCAGGCTCATGTGGTAAGCAGTCTACTAACTAAGAAACTTCCCCAGCCTCTGTTGGTTTGCTTTGTAAAGACAAGGTCTCGCTCTACAGCCCAGTCTGCTCACAAATTGCACTCTCCATGCCCTGCACCGTGCTAGGATGTCAGGCAGGTGACACCCCAGGCAGCCGATCAACCATATAATCAGTCTGGTGCCATGAACCAAGCAACAAATAAAACTCACTAGATAAGCCACATCAGTGCAAGGGAGCCCTGGGCTGGATTTGTTTTTCTTTCTCTTTCCTTTGACTAGGGAGAAGTTGTGACCTAAAGCATGTGTGGGCTCTGTTTTAGCAGTTAGGAGCACTTGATAATGAGAAGGGTGGGTCAGGAGGAGACAGAGAGGATGGAGCTGTGGTGCCCAGTAGTCCCAGTTTTACCATTCAAGAAGACCTGGGCTGAGAGGCTGGGGAATGGCTCCACGGGTAAGAGTGTTTACTGTGCAAACGTGAGGGCCTCCGTTTGTATCCCCAGCATCCATGTATAAAAGATGAAAGTGGTCTCAGAAGGCAGGAGGATCTCAGTAAGCTTGAGGCCAGCCTGGTCTGTAGAGCAAATTCCAGGCCAGCCAGAATTACATATTGAATGACCCTGTCTTTAAAAAAAAAAAAAGCCAGATATAACTGCACCCTGTAATCCACGACGGGCAGCAGTAGACTTGGGGAGTTCCAGGGATTAAAATGGAAGGTGATTTAAAAAGAGAGAGAGAGAGAGAGAGAAAGAGAGAGAGAGAGACCTGATGACCTCCTCTAGCGTCTGAGCATCCGCATGTATACACATACACATACACACACACTCCCACACACATATACACATCCACTCACGCACACTCACACACATACCTGCTCTCTCATGCACTCTCTCTGTCACACACACACATGCTCACATATGCACACACTCACACACATACACACACCATCACATAAATACACACTCACACACACAGACTCACACACATCCACATCCACTCACGCACACTTACACACACACCTGCTCTCTCTCATGCACTCTCTCTGTCACACACACATGCTCACACACGCACACATTCACACACATACACACACACCATCACACAAATACACACTCACACACACCCTCACACACATTCACATCCTCACACATACACACCTGCTCTCACACACCCATACACTCACACACTCAGAAACACACACTCACACACACATACACTCACATACATACATACATACATACATACATACATAGACATATAGATAGATAGATAGATAGATAGATAGATAGATAGATAGATAGATAGATAGATAAAAGAAAACGTTTTTTAAGTCCTAGGGTGGCTAGGAAACCACCCGGAGTGCCAGGCAAGAGAAAAAGGGATTCTCCAATATGGTTAAAAAAAAAAAAAAAAGAACCCCCCCCCCCCCCAAACCCTCGTTTACAGCTACAGCAGAAAAGGTAGGGGAAGTGTGCAGCAGGAAGGCGGACTAGATCTGAGAGGCGCGTGGGCAGGAGTCACACAGGAGCCGGCAGAGTGGGGTGACTTCTCAAGGACTCCCGGGATTGCAGTGAGAAGAGGTTTGTGGGAGCAGAGAGGCCAGGCAGGAGGCTGCCGCCCCCACACGGGGCCCTTCCTGAGGCCGGAGGAAGCGCTTGAGCTTCTGCCAGAGCAGAGGGGTAGCAGCAGACCCGCTGTGAGCATCTTAGCATTGTAGAGTCCTTGTGCTTCCCTTTCCTGCTCCCCCTTCCCACTGCGGTGGCTGACGGAGCTAGGTCCCCCTTCCTCTCACACTGGGTACAGCTCCTCCCTTTCCTGCTCCTGTGTCTCAGGAAAAGCTCAAGAAGGGTCCCTCACGCAGACACAGGACCAACCCTTTCCCGAGTCCACGGTCATCCCTACTTCCTGGTCATTTCCAACCTAGCCTCCGCAGTCAGTCACCTGCACACTGAGTGGGTGCTGGCATGTCTTCCCAATAAGCCCCCCTGGGAAGATGTCTCACGCTGGAGTGAGGGAAGGTTAGAACCCTGGTGCCAACCGTAGCGCGAACTTGTTGTCTGAGTAGAGCTCACAGTCCTGAGAACTTTCCAAGTATCTTGTGAGAGTAGCTGGAACTGAGACAGTGATTAGCAGGACCACACCTTAACCAGGACTGCATAGGAACGCACATCTCTTGCCCTTTATTTAAACCTAAACCTTGTGTCAGGACCCTGAAGATCAGCTGGCTGGTGGTGGCGCATGCCTTGAATCCCAGCACTTGGGAGGCAGAGGCAGGCGGATTTCTGAGTTCGAGGCCAGCCTGGTCTACAGAGTGAGTTCCAGGACAGCCAGGGCTACACAGAGAAACCCTGTCTCGAAAAAAACAAAACAAACAAAGAAAAGGACCCTGAAGATGGATTTGGAGAGGAGGTTTCTGGGTTTATTAATTTATTCACCTTCCCAATGTGGCTACATTAAATATATATACGTGTGTGTGTGTGTGTGTGTGTATACATATATATAAATATAAAGGTTAGGATTAGGGCTTAGGGTTATATATATGCATGTGTGTGTGTGTATGTGTGTGTGTGTTATGTATACAAATTTTTTCAATGTGGTTTATTGGTTTAATTGGTTTTTTGAGAACAGGTGTCTGAGCTGAGCCTCTTAGGGCTACCCAGGGCTGAGGCTTTGGCTCTAACAACTCTGGGACACCGTAAGAAAAGAGACAGCTAACAGTGAAATTTGGAGGATGCAGTAATACATCAGCCTTTATTTTTTTGGCGGTGCTTTAGAACAGGAGAAGCATGTGTGTGAGCTTGTCTTTTAGTCTCGTGTGGGCTGCACCTTTCACTGTATTGTTATCTTAAGATAAGAGGAGTGCTCTGGGTGAGGAGACAGCTCGTCCACTAAACTGCCTTCCCCGGACAAGCACTGGGATCTGAGTTCAGTCCTCTACAGGCAAGGTGACATGGGCTTGTAATTCCAACTCTTGGGAGCTAGAAATGGGATTCCTGGTGCTCAGTGGCCAGGAGATCTAGCTAAAGCAGTGATCTCCAAGTTCAGTACAAACACTGCCTCAGAAAATAAGGGGGGGGGTTAGTAAAGAAAAGCACCCCGTGTTCATCTCTGGCATGCACACCAGCGCACATGCACACACAGCAGGCATGGAGATATTTAGAAAACTCAATACACCAGACACGGATTATTGATGGGTTTTCAGGGAAAAGAAAGTACAAATGTTTGGGATCTCTGAGGATGTGGGTTCCTTTAGTCGGTTGGTTGGTTG
The DNA here is from genome assembly GCF_947179515.1 of Apodemus sylvaticus. NCBI lineage: Eukaryota > Metazoa > Chordata > Mammalia > Rodentia > Muridae > Apodemus > Apodemus sylvaticus. The sequence continues at coordinate 22,089,225 of NC_067493.1, read as the reverse complement.
CTTGGCTGGTTGGTTGGTTGGGTGGGTGGGTGGGTGGGCAGGTGGTTGGCTGATGGTTGGTTGGTTGATTGATTTTTGTCTTTGTTTTTAGACACCTTCTTGCTAGGTAGCATAGACCACACCCTTCTGCCTCTGCCTCCCAAGGGCTGGGATTATAGGTGTGCACCACCAAACCTGGTAGGAAGTAGATTTTGTGGAGATACTGACTCGGACTAAGAATGTTGGATCCCGGTCAGATACAATAACCTGAGTTCCTAAAACTTCTTTCCTTTACCTGGGGCAGAGTTGAGAAATTCTTGAGGAGGCGGTGTGGGAGTATTCAGCCATAGTCCCACACTCAGGAGACTGAGGCAGGATCGTGAGGCTGGCTGTCAAAGGCTTCCTAGTAAGTTCAAGACCAGCCTGGGGGAAGACAAAACAGCTCTATGGGTTAAAAGGTGCTTGCTACCAAGCTTAATGTTGCAAGTTCAAACCCTGAAGACCATATCATGAAAAAACTGATTCCCACAAGTCATCCTCCTAGCTATACACACACAGAGAGACAGACATACACACAGACACACACATAGACACACACACACATACACACAGACACGCACACATTAGTTAATAACATAACAAAGACAAGACTATTCTGAGCTACATAACAAAATACAATGGGGGGCTGGGGGAGAGGAAATGTAGTATAATTCATTAGAGTATTTACTTAGTATATGGAAAGATTTGGGTTCCAACCCTAGCACTAAACAGACAACAAAGAAGCCCACCTCCTTAGGTGGGGCTTTAATGCACTCAGAATCTTTATGATATGAAACATTGGAACAAAGATCATTTGCATGTTTACACATGTGTGTGCCTGTGCACACATCATGCATATGGAGGCCAGGGATTAGAATCAAGTGCCTTGTCTGATGCTCTCTCCATTATGTTTTTAAGACAGGGTCTCCCACTGAGACCTAATCCACTGGGCAGGCTGACCAGCCCACCCTGGACATTACGCCTCCACATCTGCAGGACTGAGATACACACAGCTATGCCTGTTTTTTACTTGAGTACCAGAAATCCAAAATCTGAGACTGTTCTTCTGCTTGCTGGTTCTTTACCACCTCAGTCATCTCCTGGACCTGGAAAAACAGCAAAGGTTATTTTGCACAAAGCTAGAGGTCTGAAATCTCAAGAGAGAGCCCAGCCTGTCTGGGGCTGCTCCTTACTCATACAGTGATGGTCTGAATCTGTGGTGTACTTGTAGAAATGAAATGTAGCCAGGCAGACATTGACTCTCAGGTGCTAATCCAGGCCACTGGCCACTTGGAAGAGACCAAGGCTCTCCAGGGACCTTGGCTTTGCTCTTTTACCCTTAACAAAGCTGTTCACTCATCCTCACTGCCTGCAGTCCATCCAAAGGATGGCAAACACTGACCAAGAATGCAGATGGCGTCTGGGCAGAGCTACAGAAACACAGGACCAGTGTTAGATACCAGTCATGTATGCGTCCTGGCAAGCGTCTACATGTTCTAAAGAGAAACAGTGTACCTTCCCTTTGACCATCAGACTGTTGAAACAATGGTCCCCACAGAATTGGAATTCTTCCAGGAGTCCCATGCTGGGGGAAGGGAAAGGACAGAGCCCAGTGCCAGCCAGATGGGGGTGGGGGGTTGTCTCTCAGGAAGAGATTTCTTCCTGCAATTGTCACCACTTTTCAGGAGACGCTGGAGCTGAGCCGGTGATGGGCTGAACCACACTTCATCAGGACAGCTTAGCTATGCATATCTCTATGTGTGTGCGCGTGCTTGTGTATGTGTGTGGTATGTGTGCGTGCATGCATGTGTGTGTGTGCATGCGTGTGTGCACATTTGTAGCATGTGTGGTATGTATACACGTGTATGTGCACATGCATGTGTGTATATGTGTGTGCGTATGAACATGTGCATATATATGTATGCATGTATGTGGTATGTGTGTGTGCATGTATGTGGTGCATAGTATGTGGGGGGGTGCGTGTGTTTGTGTGTGTGTGTGTGTGTGTGTACACAAACTTGGTTCTCTCCTACCATGTCAATCATTAGGCTGGCAGCAAGCACTTTTGCTTACTGAGCCATCTTGCTGGCCCCAGACCTTTGTCCTCTCTATAAGCCTAACCCTCATGTCCTGATCCTAAAGACAGATTTGGGGTGTGAGGAGGGGGATTGCCAGTAATGGGTCTCATTATTTGTGCGTCTCAATGTGACCATATTGAACAATCTCCTTTCTATGTTCTCTCTCTCTCTCTCTCTCTCTCTCTCTCTCTCTCTCTCTCTCTCTCAGTTTTAAGTATCTATGAAGCCAAACCAGGGGAGTGGGAGTCAGTGCTACTTAGGACAGACTCTGAGGAGACAGCTTCGATGAGGTGACTCATTTATTCTAGGGAGCAAAGGCTACTTAAACTTCTGGGGGTGAGGAGGGACCTGCAGGGGTGTTGGGGGAGGGTCAGTGCACATTGCATAATGAGGAATTCCAGGTGCTACTGGACATGACCTTATAAGGACAAAGGATGTTTAGCCCGGCTACCAACTATGTGACCTCCTGGAGGGGGTGGCAAAGGTCAGGGCACAAGGCTACTGTGCTCCAGAACAGACAGGTCCCAGGGCTGCAGGGTAGAAGGGGGATGATTCTACTCCTTCGGATCTCAGGTTTTCCAGGGTTTAGAAATGTCTCAACCCCCACTCTGACTCCAGGCCAGCTCCCCGCACCCCAACCTGAACTATCAATCCTCATGCACCCACCTCCCAAATGCTGGGTTTATAGGCGTGTACCTCACATCCGGTTTGTGTGATGCTGGGGACTAAACCCAGTGCTTTGTGAATGCTAGCTCTACAGAGTTAACTCAATAGAGAGGCAGGCACTCTACTGAGTAAGTTACGTCCCAGCCCCCTCCTCCCTGTTGATACCATAACCCCCCTCCACGGGCCTCATGAAAGTCTTCAGAGACTGCTCTAAAGATAATGGGAATTCAACAGCATGTCACCTCCTAGTCTAGAGACTAGAAGCCTGAGACCAAGGTGCCAGAAAGGTCAGTTCCTTCCCACAGCTGATCTCCTTCTCCCCTCAGTCTTGTCCTCTGGGGCTCTCCCTGATGGATTGGTTAGTTTTTGTCACCTTAACACAAGCTCAGGTCATCTGGGAAGAGGGAACCTCAATTGAAAACCAGACCGCCCCATCGGATTGGCCCGGAGGCAGGTCTATGGGGCACAGTCTTGATTAGTGGTTGGTGTGGAAGGGTCCAGTCCACTGTGCGTGGTGCCCGTGGAGCAACTGGGCAGTTACTCCTGGAAGATGGAAGCAAGAGAGGTGAGCATGAGACAGGCAGCAAGCCAGGAAACGGTGTTCTTTCGTGGCTGCTGCTTCAGTTCCTGCCTCCAGGTCTCCGCCTTGGCTTCCTTCAGCGTTGGACTGTGATCAGAACATGTAAGCCAGAGAAACCCTTTCCTCCCTGGTTGCTTTTGGTCCTGGTGTTTACCAGAGCAGCAGAAAGCAAATCAATACACCTGGTCTTGAAGGGAGTTGGGACTTTTCAGAATCCATAGTTGAGGCAGCAAGCAGACTTAGAGCCCAGGCACGCCGGACAAGCTTGAAGCAAGGTTGTAGTCGAGTCATTCCACAAACAGACCAGCCATAAAAGATAAGGGGCATGCCTGGCAATCTCCTATGGGTCATACACCAGAGTCTCCTGTCTCCTGTCCCTTGGATGCAGTTTACTAATGTCAAAGTGACCTTCCTGCTAACAAAAATAAACTACCCTCCTACATTGCCGACCGCCGATTTGCACGTATGCCAAAAAGCCCATCCTGCACGCCAGAATTCCCCACCAATGTTTGAATCAGCAAATCATGTGTAACCGCCAAACTCCGCCCCCCCACAACCCCCTGACTTTTCCTATATAAACCCCTAACTTTTGAGCCTCAGGGTCGACTCCTCTGTCTCCTGTGTGAGATATGTGTCGGCCCGGAGCTCTGATAATAAACAGCCTCATGCGTTTGCATCAAGTCGGACTCTCGTGTTTCCTTGGGTGTACGCTATCCCGAGAATGGAGTGGGGGGTCTCCCCAAAAGGAGGTCCTACAGTCTTTAGACCCATGGGTCCTCTCCCCTTCTTATAAAGGCACCGACCCTGTTGGTAGGTACACGTTCTAGTGTAGCTGACCTGACAAAGGCAAATACGATCTAAAGAGACACTTGTGTCCCCCAGGATAACTATCAGACTACTGAAACAATGGACCCCCCAAAAACTAAAACTCTCCCCAATAATCTCATAATGAGAAGACCCTAAAGCCTGGGCTAGCCAGAGGGGGTAAACTTCCTCCCAGAAACAGAGTTAGACCACCTTGTTAGACCAGCTTGTCAGACCACCTTACAGAAGAGGCAATGATGTGTCAGTGCAGGACAAACCCACCTTGACCCCTGAGATCTGCAAAATAAAGGCCTTCTACATGAACCTTAGCCTCGTGTTAGGACTCAGAAGATGGCCCTGGGGAGGGGAGTTGAGGAGTCATGGTCTCTGTGTCTCTCTTCCCAATGTGACCTCAGAGTAAACCTCCCTGTCTGCTTTTCATTTACAAATTTGCTGCTTTTTTTTTTTTTTTTCTGTTTTTGTCCTGGAACTCACTTTGTAGACCAGGCTGGCCTCGAACTCAGAAATCCACTTGCCTCTGCCTCCCAAGTGCTGGGATTCAAGGCGTGCGCCACCACTGCCAGGCAATTTTGCTGTTTTTATTAGCTCGTGGATGACCATGGCTGAACCTGACTTGTTGGGGGCACAGACTGTGACACCCCCCAAGTCCAGTAACAACTAATGACTTCATTTTAGCCTTAAAGACTCAAGTCTCTTAAAAACAGTCACATTGTGGGGGTACTGGAGCAATAGTTGCCAAGAGTGATGGTCCCAGGGAAACTGAGGCTCCATTTAGGGGTCCTTGATATCACCAACAAAAGAATTTACATGCACAGTCAGAAGAAAGCTGGAAAACAAGCCAGCTTATTTCAAGAAAAAAGGGTACAGATTAGGCTAATAACCCCAGCAGGCTCCAGGAGAAAGTCCTGCCTTTTAAGTTAGGTATGGAATAGAAATAGAAACAGTTTCTTAAGAAATGAAAACACACACACACACACACACACACACACACACAATTGGAATCAGGCTATTGAGCTAAGGAGAGAGGACCACCTGGTATTTGGTCTTCCCTAACCCGGACTCCCAAGTGTATTTTGTAGTCTTTGTTTGGAGCATGCTCTGTTCCCTAGGTAATAATGTCTAGGGGGTTCCAGGCTCTCTCTCTCAAAGCTGACTTGTTTCATGTGTTAACCTTGATGCGCCTTTCCCACCCTCTCCTCTGTGATCACAGAGGCTGGTGGTAAACAGGTTGCTGCAGAGACCACCAAGAGGCCCTGAAGAGGAGTAGGAAGCATGCATACTTGCTTGAGGGAGCTGGGACAAAGCAGAGCCAGTGTCCGGGGAACCACCCTGGAGTTCCTGCCTCCTTCCCGGTCAGCCGTTCTCTGCTCTGAGAATCCAGCACCACGGCCTTCTGCCGCTGGCTCGACCCGTTACATGTGCAAGCCTAGCTTTCCAGGCCAGCTTCTCTGAACTGATTGATTCTCCTCTCACGGTGGGCTCATTGGACCTTGAAGCAGGAGTCCCAGGGCTGTGGTAGCCACAATCAGAGCTGACTGTTCCCAGGAATGACTCTGGATCCTGCTACCCTCATAACCGGAGCCCTAGGGTAGCCGCCATGCCTCTGCACCACCCCAAGGAGACAGCATTGTTGAGGGAAGGGACCAGGGTGGCCAAGGAATTTGTTTAAAACTCCTTTCTGTACCTTAATTCTGTGGGTTACAAAACAAGGACACCTTCACACGTGTGTGCCTGCAGGCCTGTGGATGTGCAGGCCAGAGGTCAACCTTGGCTGTTGTTCCTTGTTTGGGGGGACTGGATCTTTCTAGCCTGGAGCTCACCAAGTAGGCCAGGCTAGCTAGCCAGAAGCAGGTCCAAGGATCCTCCGTTCTTGGTCTTCAGTGAACTGCAGTGATAGGCACACGCTTCCACACTTAGCTTGCTTTTTCAAAGATTAAGTGTGTGTGTGTGTGTGTGTGTGAGAGAGAGAGAGAGAGAGAGAGAGAGAGAGAGAGAGAGAGAGAAAGAGCACATATATGGACGTCAGTGGAAACATTCAGTGTTCTCCTTCCTCTATCTAGGTTCCAGAGACAGATTTTAGCTCATCGGACTTAGCAGCAATCACCTTTCCCTTCGGAGCCATCTTGCCTGCCCAATGCACACTAGCTTTTCTTCCATAGGTACTGGGGGTTGAACTCCATTCCTCAACCTTGTGTGACAAGTACTTTATTAACTGAGCCATCTTCACAGCCCCGGATAGGGAATTTCTGCATCCCCCAAGTCTTTCTCTTTCTGGCGTGTATAGTGGGGTCCATGTCAGGCCTGGCAGTGATATAAATAACGACACAGGGGCTTTTTAGTATTTTAAGGCTTAGGCCTTTTGCTGGGAAGTCTCCCATCTGCGCGAACCCGTCCTGGCACTGTGTGCTGCCACGTGGCCAGCTCCCCTTCTCTGCGCAGCTCTAGTCCGTCTATTCACCTCCATGTCAGCTGGCAGAATCTCCCACCTCTGGTTTGTTCTCCCAGGGTCCCTTTCTCTGCCCAGAAGATGCGCCCCCCACCTCCTGCCCCAGCTACTGGCTGCCAGCTCTTTATTACAGCCAATCAGAGACAATTCTAGATTACCTTAGGCAGGTGAGGAAGAATGGATATTTACAAAATATGAGGCCATCGATGGTCCATAAACATAACAATACCAAGATCCTGCCAGTAGCTAGCTCTCTGCGGGTACAAAATTAACAGTTGGGTACACAGAGACACACCTACACACAATGTACCCCAACAGATTCGAATCGGTCAGTGAGATTTCCTAGTAAGAAATCCCTCCAGACTCAGACCCTTTGGGCTATTTGTATCCCCGTTTTCATAGCAAATGAGAACTTTCTTAAATTTTAAAAATATTTCTAATTTTATGCGTATGAATGTTTTGCCTGCATGTATGGAGACCATCCATGATGACAGTTCCAGGGAATCTGGTGCCAGGTCTGACCTCCCAGGGCTCTGCACACATGAGGTGCACATGCATACACTTAGGCACACACACATGCGCATAAGTAAAAGACACATGCACATCCAGTTAAGTAAAAATGGAAGGACTTGGAGAATAGAATGCTGAGTGAAACCAGTAAGATTCAGGGAGAAAAGGATGCAGAATTCCCGCTTGTCTCCAGCTTCCTCGTGCTGGGATTACAAGAGTGCATGACACTACCTGGCCACTCCTCCTAAGGGCGAGCCATGTTTGACCACAAACATCACCTTTTGCTTGTCCTTTATCTGGCGGTGGTCGCCCTTTCACTCCTGCAGACAATGCTGTTCGGAGGAGGGATGGGTGCGTATCTATTCAAGTCTCCACATTCCATTCATTTTCATAAATATACCAGAAGGGGAATTGCTGGGCAATTCCAATGTGGGCACTCCATGTTTAACTTTTTATAAAAAAAAAGATTTGTTTATTTATTTAATGTATACGACTACACTGTGGCTGTCTTCACACACACCAGAAGAGGGCGTCGGATCACACTGCAGATGGTTGTGAGCCACCATGTGGGTGCTGGGAATTGAACTCAGGACCTTTGGAAGAGCGCTCAAGTGCTCTTAACCGCTGAGTCATCTCTCCAGCCTCACGTTTAACTTTTTAATGAACATACATGCATGTAGGCTTGACTCGGATCAAGTTTCTCATTGCCTGGCAAAATTTAGTTTGACCTGAATCATATTCTGACCCTCCTGCCTCCTTTTTAAATGCTAGGATGACAGGTGTACATCACAATGCTGGGTTTTTGTGAAGGGTTGTGGGCTGCGCCCCATGCATGCTAAGAGAGCTGTGGAAAGACTCTCTTGTGTAGTGTGTGGAAGCATCGTCTGTCAATTAAAAGATGATGGCCAGTAATCCGAAGGCAGGATCTGAAGATGGGACCTTCTGCAGAGAGAGGAACTCTGGGAGACATTCGCCGTCTGAACTCTGAGGATGTCAGACAAATTAAACTGAGAAGAACCAGCCATGTGGCTGAACTCGGGTTAGAGTAAACGGGACGCTAAGTTGAAGGTTAGTTGGGAAACCAGCCTAGTTTGTAGCCTAAGCATTTGTTCCTACATAGGTAAGCCTCTGAGTTGTTATTTGGGAACTGGGGCACGGGTGGAAAAGCCCACGGTTAGAGAGAGCGCTATCAACTGAGCCATATCTCCAGTCCATGTCTCCGCCTTCCGGTGAGTGCAATTCCAGGATATTGTGTGTGTTCACTTGATTGTGGGTCAGATTTCCCAAACCTTTTTGAATTTTTTTCACATGTGCTAAAGTGAGATTCTACCTGTTAGGACATTAACTTGCTATCCCCTTCCACAAGCCCTGGAGCCCACGATCCTTTCTGTTTCTATGAATCTCGTAGATTCTGGGGACTGGGGACTTTATAGGGTTACAATAGCATTGAGAACTCAACCAGAGAAAGATGACGGCTCTTAGCCGCTGGGTGCAGACTAGCCACCGTCTCCTCCCTTAAGAGTTAGTCCAGATGAGGGGCTGGAGAGATGTTTAGCCGTTAAGAGCACTTACTTCTTTGGCAGAGGAATCCACTTTGGTTTCCACACCCGCATGGGAGTTCACAACTATCTGAAGCTCTAGGTGCAGGGGCTCTGGCGCCCTCTTCTGGCCTCCTTGGACACCAGATACACATATGGTGCCCAGACAACATGAAAACAAGACACATAAAACATAAACATAAAATAAAATAAAGACTAAAAAAAAAAGTTAATCCAGTTAACTGGATTAACCAGCCAATCCCCTGGCCAAGAGAACACCTCTCAGGAAGGTAGGCTCATCTTAAACGAAACTAAAGGGATAGCAGGGGTCATTAGCCTTGTAATGAGGTAATTACCCTCTAGCAGAGTGCCTCCTTGTTCAAAACATATACATTCCCCTTTCCTCCCTCTTTTTATCTCTTCTTCAAGCATCCTTTTCCTAGCTCTTTGGACTTGGTTCTTTCATGAAGCCTTCCTCTCTACCTTGTGCGCCCTTGTAATCCCAACACCGGAGGTGGAGACAAGTGGGCCCTTGGGGCTCCCTGGCTAGCCAGCCTAGCTTACTGGACAAGTTCCGGGTCAGTGAGAAACTTTTTACACCAAAAAAAATGACACAATTGTGGTGGCCATCAGGGCAAGAACACTGGCCTTCACACACACACTCACACACGTGCATGCGCATGTGCACACACACACACACCTCACACACCAACAGAAAGCTGTGTCTGGGGCCTGCCCTGTGCTGTATTCCCCATGGCAATTTGGCCTGTTAGCTTGAGTACACAGTACATTAGGTTAGTTGGCAGGAAAGACTTCTCAGCCCTTATGATCTGGGCTCGGCATCCCAAAAGCCATCCCCAAAGCCACGTTGTTGTTAGTTATTTATCTTCCTCCTCCCCTCCAAGCACCCCTCCCCTGTTCCTGCCATTGCACTCCACTAATGAGTCCCAAGGAGATGTTGCTGTGCCAGGAGCTGCCCTTCCCATTGGCAGAGTAGAAGCCCTTAGAGCCTCTGGCATGCTTGGCTCCGCTAAGTACGGCCCTGACTCGGAGTTTCCATGGTGATAGCACCTGTAGTCCCAGCTTTGGCTTGTCGCCAGAGCAGATAACAATCAGACCCCATCCAGCTGCACCTGCAACCAGAGGTGACAGAGGTGATAGGTGGGAGGGGACTCTCTTATTCTCCTCTCCACTGGTCAGCCAGGGGTCCCGCAGGGGCCACCCACATGCCTAGACAACGTGCTATGTGACCCTGAGCCAATCCTAACCACTCTGAGCCTTCGTAAACCAGGCAAACCGGGCACAGTAGCAAGTCAGTCATGAAGGATTCAAACGCCTGTACCTGGGATCTGGCTGGTCTAGTGTTGTCATGGTGATGAAGCTGCCGTTGGTGATGATGGTGTACCCTCCTCCACTTTCCACCTGTTCTCCCCAGCTGGGTTATAATACAGACACGTAGGACTGGGGAAGAGATTGCATCAGTGACGTTTGTGCCTTGCAAACACAGGACTTGAGTTCAAACCCAGATCCCATGTAAAAAGAGTTGGTCATTGTGGCATGTTCCTGTGATCCCAGTCCAGGGGAGGTGGAGATAGGCAGATCCCTGCTACTCATGACAGGACAGCCTAGCTACTTAGTGAGTTATAGGCCGGGGAGAGGCATTGTCTCAAAACAAACATGGCCACAGAAATAGGTTTACCTGATCCCTGAGACTCAAAGTGCCAAAAACAACTCCCAAAAGTTGTCCCACAACCTCCATGCCTGTGATATGACATTGGCGTACACACACACACACATGCAGCATGCACACACATATACACACACACACACAGCATGTATATACATACATACACCACGCACACATACATACACACACACACAGCATGCACACACATATACACACACAGCATGCACACACATACACACACACACAGCATGCACACACATACACACACACACAGCATGCACACACATACACACACCACACACACACCACATACATATATACCACATATACACATGAATATGCCTGCACACACACACACACACACACCACACACCACACACCACACACCACACACCACACACCACACACCACACACCACACACCACACACACACACACCACACACACACACACACACACAGTTCCATGAACCTAAGTTCCATGAGCCCGTTCATTCCTCTAACCACATCTGGTCCCCAAAGCTCTCCACCCAGACCTAGTGACCCCTACTCTGATCACTGTGTCTCCACATGAGCTAGTGAGGTCTACAGGTCTCACATTGCCTGTCAGCCTCTAACACAGTAGGACACAACAGCACTGAGTCCCCTGGCTTGTTTATGTGACCTCAGCCCCATGTCTCCCTAGGACTTTGGACTGAACTGAGAATTTAATCTCATATGACAGGTGCCCGGGGCTGTTTTGCCTGGTGATTTAGTGAGACACAGTGGGTCCTCTGTCAGGCCCAGAGCAGGCCCACACAGCACCAGGTTCTGGAGATCTGGGTGGGCCCAGGCACATGAAGGGACAGCCACTTAGGGTCCTAACTCCCATCACTTCTGAGCTGCTTTTACTTTAGATTTGTCTGTATTCTGATGCAATAGACTTGCAAGAGTTACTATTTACAGGGAAAGAAGTTCCTGGAGGTGGAACCGAGGGTCTTGTGCTTACTAAGCACTGTACTGCTGAGCCATGTTCCTGAGTGCCTCCCTGGGGGATTCTAGGCAGGGCTCTACCACTGAGCCACGCCCCCAGCCCCTCCCTGGGGGATTCTAGGCAGGGGCTCTACCACTGAGCCACGCCCCCAGCCCCTCACTGGGGGATTCTAGGCAGGGGCTCTACCACTGAGCCACGCCCCCAGCCCCTCCCTGGGGGATTCTAGGCAGGGGCTCTACCACTGAGCCACACCCCAGCCCCTCACTGGGGGATTCTAGGCAGGGGCTCTACCACTGAGCCACGCCCCCAGCCCCTCACTGGGGGATTCTAGGCAGGGGCTCTACCACTGAGCCACGCCCCCAGCCCCTCACTGGGGGATTCTAGGCAGGGGCTCTACCACTGAGCCACGCCCCCAGCCCCTCACTGGGGGATTCTAGGCAGGGGCTCTACCACTGAGCCACGCCCCCAGCCCCTCCCTGGGGGATTCTAGGCAGGGGCTCTACCACTGAGCCACGCCCCCAGCCCCTCCCTGGGGGATTCTAGGCAGGGGCTCTACCACTGAGCCACGCCCCCAGCCCCTCACTGGGGGATTCTAGGCAGGGGCTCTACCACTGAGCCACGCCCCCAGCCCCTCACTGGGGGATTCTAGGCAGGGGCTCTACCACTGAGCCACGCCCCCAGCCCCTCACTGGGGGATTCTAGGCAGGGGCTCTACCACTGAGCCACGCCCCCAGCCCCTCACTGGGGGATTCTAGGCAGGGGCTCTACCACTGAGCCACGCCCCCAGCCCCTCCCTGGGGGATTCTAGGCAGGGGCTCTACCACTGAGCCACGCCCCCAGCCCCTCACTGGGGGATTCTAGGCAGGGGCTCTACCACTGAGCCACGCCCCCAGCCCCTCCCTGGGGGATTCTAGGCAGGGGCTCTACCACTGAGCCACGCCCCCAGCCCCTCACCACCATCCCCCACAGACACACTTGGTGTTGCTATTGGCTCCATGTTTTGACTGCACTGCTTAGACACATTAGATATGCGCATGCTTTGGTGAACCCATCTCCTCTGTCCATCTCCTAAATGTTCCCATCCTTCCAAACCGCAACTCTGTCCCATTCAACATAAACTCTCCATTTCTTTCCTCAGCCTGGCTTCCAGCACTCTGATCTGTGTTCTAAGACCTCCTCATAGCTGGAATATTCTAGCACTCATCTTTTTTTCTTTTCTTTTCTTTGTAAGACAGAGCCCTGGCTATCCTGGGGCTTGCTGTATAAATACTCCCGTCTTACACACAGAATGCACAGAGATCTATCTGCCTGCCTCTGCCTCCTGCCTCCTGCCTCTGCCTCCTGCCTCTGCCTCTGCCTCTGCCTCTGCCTCTGCCTCTGCCTCCTGCCTCTGCCTCCTGCCTCTGCCTCTGCCTCCTGCCTCCTGCCTCTGCCTCTGCCTCCTGCCTCCTGTCTCCTGCCTCTGCCTCTGCCTCCTGCCTCTGCCTCTGCCTCCTGCCTCTGCCTCTGCCTCTGCCTCCTGCCTCTGCCTCCTGCCTCTGCCTCTGCCTCCTGCCTCCTGCCTCTGCCTCTGCCTCTGCCTCTGCCTCTGCCTCTGCCTCTGCCTCTGCCTCTGCCTCTGCCTCTGCCTCCTGCCTCCTGCCTCTGCCTCTGCCTCTGCCTCTGCCTCTGCCTCTGCCTCTGCCTCCTGCCTCCTGCCTCCTGCCTCTGCCTCTGCCTCTGCCTCTGCCTCTGCCTCCTGCCTCCTGCCTCCTGCCTCCTGCCTCTGCCTCTGCCTCTGCCTCTGCCTCTGCCTCTGCCTCTGCCTCTGCCTCCTGCATCTGCCTCTGCCTCTGCCTCCTGCCTCTGCCTCCTGCCTCTGCCTCTGCCTCCTGCATCTGCCTCTGCCTCCTGCCTCTGCCTCCTGCCTCTGCCTCTGCCTCCTGCCTCTGCCTCTGCCTCTGCCTCTGCCTCCTGCCTCCTGCCTCTGCCTCTGCCTCCTGCCTCTGCCTCTGCCTCTGCCTCTGCCTCCTGCCTCTGCCTCCTGCCTCCTGCCTCTGCCTCTGCCTCTGCCTCCTGCCTCTGCCTCCTGCCTCTGCCTCTGCCTCTGCCTCCTGCCTCTGCCTCCTGCCTCCTGCCTCTGCCTCCTGCCTCTGCCTCTGCCTCTGCCTCTGCCTCCTGCCTCTGCCTCTGCCTCTGCCTCTGCCTCCTGCCTCTGCCTCTGCCTCTGCCTCTGCCTCTGACTCCTGCCTCTGCCTCCTGCCTCTGCCTCCTGTCTCTGCCTCTGCCTCTGCCTCTGCCTCTGACTCCTGCCTCTGCCTCCTGCCTCTGCCTCCTGCCTCTGCCTCTGCCTCTGCCTCTGCCTCTGCCTCTGCCTCTGCCTCTTCCTCTGCCTCTGCCTCTGCCTCTGCCTCTGCCTCTGCCTCTGCCTCTGCCTCTGCCTCGTGTCAAGATGAAAGACATGTATCACCATGCCTGGCCTTCCTCCCTGTTTGAGACAGGATCTCCTTTGCCAATAAATATGCCAGGCTAGCTGGTGCACAGGTTTCCAGAGATTCTCCTGTCTCTACCTCTCTACCACGGGGGCTCTGGGATTACAGATGTATGGGTGCTACCACACCTAGCTCTATGTGGGCACTGGAGATTTGAACTTGGATCCTCATGTCTACAAAACAAGCACTTTACTGACAGAGCCATTTCTTCTGGATGTAGCTTTTTTTAAAGCTATTTTTCCTTTTTCTAATTAAAAAATAATAATTTTGATGGGCAGTGGTAGTGCACGCCTATAATCCCAGCACTCTGGGAGGCAGAGGCAGGTGGATTTCCGAGTTCAAGGCCAGCCTGGTCTACAGAGTGAGTTCCAGAACAGCCAGGGCTATACAGAGAAACCCTGTCTCAGAAAAACCAAATCCGGAAAAAAACAAGTCCAATAATAATAATAATAATAATTTCTTCTTTATTTTTATGTGTATAGGTGTGTTGTCTGCACCATGTGTATTCAGTATTTTCGGAATCCAGGAGAGGGCATCAGATCCCCTAGAGCAGTGGTTCTCAATCTTCCTGACACTGCCATCCTCTAATACAGCTTCTCATGTTGTGGCAACCCCCACATGAAGTTATGTTATTGCTACTACATGACTGTAATTTTGCTGTGGTTATGAACCATAATGTACACATCTGGTATGCAGGATATCTGATATGCAACTCCTGCAGAAAGGTCATTCAACTCCCACATATTAAGAACCACTGCCTTAGAACCTACAGATGGTTATGAGCTTCCGTGTCGATGCTGGGAATTGAACCTGGGTCCTCTGCAAGAGCAGCAATTGCTCTTAACCTATGAGCCACCTCTGTGGTCCCCAGCATGGAGCCTTTTAGTAACAGGGGGAAATTAAATCAGCTCTAGTTCATGGGCTACATCATGAGAGGCCACCCTATGGAGCCAATTTACCCCATGAAAATATGGGGACTTGCCCAGCGTCACATAGTAGGTCCACATGGGGGCTGGGAAGGCAGAGTGTGAAGAACTTTCCCTTCCATAATTCTTTCTCTGCTCATCAATGGGGATAGGTGGGAAGAGTCACTGATAGGGCCCATGGCGAGCAAAGACCCGCCCCACCCAGTTGCCTCTGGTTTGGTAAGTCAGCTGCCAAGGCTAGCTCACAGTCCACAGCATTCTTTTCTACCCAGACCATAACTTTTTCTGGAAAGAAAGGGATGCCTGGTCTGGGTAACAGCTTAATGGGTAGACACTTGCCGAGCAAACATGAGGACCTGAGTCGAGATCCCTATAGTCCATGTATAGCTATAAGGAAGGAAAGAAGATAGGAAGGAAGGAAGACAGGAAGGAAGGAAGATGGGAAAGAAGGAAGAATGACAGGAAGGAAGAAGACAGGAAGACAGAAAAGAAGGAAGGAAGACAGGAAGACAGAAAAGAAGGAAGGAAGACAGGAAGACAGCAAGGAAGGAAGAAAGACAGGAAGGGAGGAAGGAAGGAAGACAGAAAAGAAGGAAGGAAGACAGAAAGGGAGGAAGGAAGGAAGACAGAAAAGAAGGAAGGAAGACAGGAAGGAAGCAAGGAAGAAAGACAGGAAGGAAGGAAGGAAGGAAGGAAGGAAGGACATGCAGACAATTTTAAAAATATAAAAATATAAAAATCTGGGCAAGTGCAGGAGTCTCTATGACCACCAGCGCTAGCAGAGTAACTGTCTACAGGGAGGCAGGAAGGTGGTTCGGTCTGACACAGCTCAGTAGCTGGCGTTGCTTTGGTTCAAGTTTCAGGAGCCGGCCATAAGCTAAATCAAGATTTTACATGACTACATTGAAACTCTTTGTAAAGTACATGTGACACTTTATTTGGGGGGAGGGGTTGGATTTGGTTTTTTTCAAGACAGGGTTTCTCTGTATAGACCTGGGTGTCCTGGAACTCACTCTGTAGACCAGGCTGGCCTCGAACTCAGAAATCTGCCTGCCTCTGCCTCCCAAGTGCTGGGATTACAGGTGTGCACCACCACCGCCCAGCTAATGTGACACTTTCTTATGGATGGATTCTATAGACTGAGAAAAGGTGGCAGTAGGGTCTGGAGGAGGGTCTGTGTGGCCTTGGCTATCCAGATAGCTCAGAGGTCACCAGGTCATGAATCACATTCCCTCCCTGCCTTCTGGGCAGGTAACAGCCCTTCCTTTGTGTCAGACTTTCCCAGTTCCCCAGGTGTTTATCTCTGAGTACAGAGACCTTTCCCTGCCTGGGCAAGAAGACAGTCTGGTCTATTCCTCAGTATCCCTGAATCTTTCCCCAACATCATTCTCCCTGGGAACTTTCTAGATTTTTAAATCTCTAATTGCCCAAATAGACTAAATACACGAGAATGAGCCCGGTGTGGTGATGCACATCTGTAATTCCAGTACTGGAGGGCAAGGCAATTGTGGATTCAAGGCCAGCTTGTGTTACTATTGCCTCAACTTTCCCCGAGGGACATCAACAAACATGATTGACAGTGCACCCAGAGCAGACCAAGATGACTCCACCCAAGTCTAGTCTGGTGAACCAGGGAGTTATTTAGGGAACTCACGTGAGCATGGGTGACTCAAAGGTAGGTGAGTCACCAAAAGTCCACCAGTATAGGTGAGAACCCATCAAAGCAGATTCTCTTCCTTTCTTTTTCCTCCTCTTCTCTCTTTCTCCTGTTTTACTTCCTCTTCCTCTCTTCCTCCTCCTGCTGCTCCTCAGTGTATTAGCCATGGTTCTATAAAGGAACAGAATTGGTAGGATGGATGGGTAGACGGACAGACAGACAGACCGACAGACAGACAGAGAAATGATAGATGGATGACTAGATAGATGATAGATATACAGACAGACAGATTCATTAGAGTTGCTTACAGGCTGTGGTCTGAGTAGTTCCACAATGGGTATCTCCTGAAGGAAAGGTTCAAGATTGGTAGATGTCCAATCTGGTGCTGGAGTCCTGGAGAAGTCTTCAGAGCTGCTGGACTTTAATCTGCATTGAGATTCCTAAGAAGTTGAGTCTTACACTAGGAAAGGCATGCCTCTGCAGCAGGATAGGTGGACTTGCCTGCAAGAGTGAGAAGAAGCAGGCAGAAGGTAAAAGATTCCTTTTTCCATATCCTTTATGTGGGGATGCCACCAGAAGGGGTGGGCCAGATTTAGGATAGGTCTTCCTACCTCAAAATGATTTAATCAAGAAAATCCTTCACAGGTGTGCCTAGCAACTTGAGTTTGAGTTGATTCCTGTCAAGTTATCAGCCATAACACTCACCTTCATCTTTGTCTTTTCCCTCTCCCTTATCCTTATATTCCTCCTCCTCCTCCTCCTCCTCCTCCTCCTCCTCCTCCTCCTCCTCCTCCTCCTTATCCTCATCCTCATCCTCCTCCTCATCCTTCCCCTCCTTTTCCTTTTTCTCTCCAGAAACAGTGCAGATTGCTTCAAACACCTTGTGAGGACATCCTTGACAAACCAGGTTGGATTTGTGACCTATTAGTCACTAACCAGGACTGGTGGTGCACACCTATAATCCCAGAACCTGAAAGGCTAGGGTGGAGGATTACAGATTCAACATGGGAACTTCAGTAAGACTTTGTTTCACATAAACAAACAAACAAACAAAAAGACTAGAACTATTCAAAGTGCCTGTGATTAAACCTAGCATGTTAGGCAGGGGCTCTACCACTGAGCCACGCCCCCAGCCCCTCACTGGGGGATTCTAGGCAGGGGCCCTACCACTGAGCCACTCCCCCAGCCCCTCACTGGGGATTCTAGACAGGGGCTCTACCACCGAGCCACACCCCAGCCCCTCACTGGGGAATTCTAGGCAGGGGCTCTACCATTGAGCCACACCCCAGCCCCTCACTGGGGGATTCTCAGCAGGGGCTCTACCACTGAGCCACACCCCAGCCCCTTACTGGGGGATTCTAGGCAGGGGCTCTACCACTGAGCCTCACCCCAGCCCCTTACTGGGGGATTCTAGGCAGGGGCTCTACCGCTGAGCCATACCCCAGCCCTCTTTGCATCCTCTTGCTTTAACCTCCCGTGTTGCTGGGATGACAGACCTGTATCACCAGTTCCTGCTGCAGAGTACCTTTTATTTAAACCAGAGAATAGAGTTCCACTCCCGGAGAGCAATGCCTCCTTGTTCTACCCCAAGACTGCCTCTGACTATGGGCTTGGCTGGCAGGGAGTGAAGCCTCATCAAGAGTGGACAGAGCCCCTACTATCCTCGCCGTCTGGGACCGAGGTGATTCTCCTTGGCCGAGAGAAGAAGGCTTACATCAAAAGTTAGCAGATTCCTCAATTAGAGCCAGACTGCTCCCAGCTGCACCCCTCCACCCCAACCTGGGTGGCCTCCTGCTAGAAGAGGAGACGACGACGTTGTTGTGTTTATGCTTATGAGGCGGATCTGCTGGAAGAGAGCATTCTAAATGAGATTACATCTTATACATGTTTAATGTACTGTTCCCGCCATTTAAAATGCAGCTCTATTAAAAATAGCAGGGAGGGGGGAATTGACTCACGGAGCTGGGTGTGGGGAGAATAGATCAGCAGTGAAATGAATAATATATTAACAGAAGAATGCTGTTGCTTTTCATATTAATCGTATAAATCACGGGATTCTTGAGCTGTCAGCAGAAGTTAAGGAGGAGGAGAAAACCCGACTTCTGATTTCACAGCTGGGAAAGGCCGAGGCTGGTGAAGTGTGGGTACCAGATGCATGGTGATCACACTGGCTACAAGATGGGTGTTCTGGGCATGATAATGATGCTGCTGGGGGGCTGGGGCTTCCCCCAGGGCAGCACTGTTACTGTAGGAGGGCAGCGGCTCAGCCCCTGCCTGTATCCCTTACTAATGCTAACTGCTTACTGTGAGCATAAGAAAGATGAATGGAACGTGGTCCCTGCTGCAGGCCAAGGAGACAGACGTTAACACAGATGGTTCCAGCAATGTGCAACCAGGCAGAACAGAGGCCTTCCCAAGAAACGCATGTGGGCATCCCCAAAAGTCAAGTGTCCTCTATCCCTGCTGACGACTTTTTTTCTCGTATTGTGTTTCATGATTTTTGAGATGGGGAACAAGGTGTGGTTGATTTTTTGTAACCTCAGCACTTGGGTGAAGAGGCTGGAGGACCAGGATTTCAAGGCCATCCTCAGCTACACCGTGAGTTTGGGACCACCCAACACTACGTGAGAACCTGTCTCAAAAAGGAGTCCTCCTCAATATGGGACTGGAGAGGTGTGTCAGTGGTTAAGGGCATTGGCTGCTCTTCCAGAGGATCTGGGTTCAATTCCTAGCCCCCACATGGCAGCTCACAACTGTCTGTTCCAGGGGATCTGGAACATTCACAGAGACATGCAGGCAGGCAAAATAACAATACACAAAATAAGAATAAATAAATTATTAAAAAATGTTTTAAAAAATAACACACACATACACACAAGAAGCATTATAAAAAGATCTGGAGAGTTTTCTCCATGGTTAAAAACAGGTACTGCTCATCCCAAAGACCCAAGTTACCCAAGTTTGGTTCCCAGCATCCATATTGGATGGCTCATAACTGTCAGTAACTCTAGCTCCCAGGGACCTGACCCCACGGCTGGCCATTCAAGCCCAGGCATCTTCCTGTGTCTGCTTCCTGTTGCAGGGATACAGGCATGCACCACCACACGCAGACTTTCTCCGTGGTTTCTAGGTCTCGACAGGTGTCACGTTTAAACAGCAACCATTTTACCCACTGAGCCATCTCTCTAGTGCAAGGTCTTCAACGACGGGTATCTACCTGAGTCAAGTCTCAAGGTCTAGCCCACTTCCCAGACACAGTACCCGAGGCCTAGCAGCCACACACAGACCCACCGATGTGGAACTGTCAGTGACGCTTTTTAAATTGCATTTATATGAGTGCATGTGTATGCGTGGTTTTATGTGTGTATACTGGTGCACACATGCCATGTCAGAGTCGAACTCCTAGATGCTGGCTCCCCCTTCACCATGTGGGGCCCGGGTACGGAATCAGACTTGACAGCAGGCACCTCTGCCCACTACGCCACCTCACCAGCCCTTTAGTCACATTTATAAATGAATATTTGAGCTCTGATCACATCTACCCCATCGCATCAGCCTACTGCCATCCAAGGAAATAGACACACTCTCAACAGGGCTCAGAGGAAGCAGATACGCCTCAGAGCAGGCAAGGTCACACGGCTAATAAACACCCGGGCTGCCTCTGAGATGCAAGCTGGCCTGGAAGTATATGAAGGGCTGTAATCTTTCCTCTCTGCTTACCCACAATCCCCTTCTTCATGGTCAGGCCTGGGTAGGGAAGAGGCTGGGCATGTGCAAAGGTGAATGTGGGCTCTGGTGATGGGTGGGGCTGAGTCTGCTGTTTTGCCTACCCAAGTCCGGGACAGACAGACCAATGGACAAGAAACTGGCTTTCATCTTGGAGACACTTTTGCCTCCTTTTCTGATGCCTGAGGGTTTGAAGGAAGACAGAAGCCCTGACAAGGATCATACAACCCTTCTGACATCTGCTAGATGTCCTTGTCTCTTGGGACAAATTGTGCCAATAAAGCCTTGCTTTGTGTGTGCGTGGGGTGGGGGTGGGAGGAGCTGCTGAGATGGCTCAGCCGTTAAGAGCACTTGATGTGAAAAAAACTTCTCCTCACCCAGACAGGAACTGATGTCAGTTCAAAGTCCAGACAGTGCGCAGATCAGGGAAATCTAGAGCTCACCGCCCAACCTGTGGGCAGCTTAATAGGTTTAAGTATGTCTCCTTCAAACAGCTCATTTGGCCCCAGCCTCCTCTAGACAGCTTGTCTGAGAGTGCCCATTCAGCAGTTCTAACTGCTTAAAAATACTCGTGGAGGGAGGGTCTTAAAGAATCTGGTTAGTTTCAGGAACTTCCTGAAACTACTGAGTTGTTTACTTCCTGAGCTGAACAAGCTACCCTGAAAAAATGGCAGGCCTCCCTCTTTAGCATCCTGCATCTTAAAGCAGATTTCCATCCAAAATGGAAGGTTGACCTGGGAAGAAACACTATATAACACCACATTGGTTCCCAGCACCCACAAGTTGGGTGCCTCAAAACCATTTTGTAACTCCAGCTTTGGGAAGGCTCTGATGCTTTCTGCTGGTCTCCCCGGGAACCTGTATGCATTCACACATGCTCACACATACAAAATGTAAAAACTAAATCTTTTTTTAAAAACAGAAAATGAATTAATTGGTTTGGGGAGATGAGGAGATGCCTCAACAATTACAAGTGCTTGCCAGGAAAATCTGAGGCCCAGAATACAGATCTCCAGAAACTCAAGTAAAAACCAGGTAGGTGTGGTGACATGCCTGTAATCCTAGTCTTAAGAGTCAAGAGATGGAGTCCCAAGAGCCAGGCACACAGTAAGACTAGCCACATCGGGGAATGCGAGGTTTCATTGAGAGACCCTGCCTCACTGAATAAAAATGAAAGAGAAGTAGAGTATGATTCACATCAGTCACGTGCACACACACACACATGTGCGCACACACATACACATGGCACACATGCACACACACACACACACACACACACACGCCCACCCAGATGCAGAACCATGCGTACACATACACATGAAAAATGGAGAAAGGAAAACAAGGAGTTTCTTTGGGGGCTCGGGATGTAACTGACTTCTCTAGTACTGTAACTGAATTCTCTAGCTTGCATGAAGAAGCTCTGAGTTTGTTCCCAGTTCTGTGTAAAACTGAGTGTGGGTTGCCTGTCTATAATCCCAACACCTGGGAGATGAAGGCAGCAGAAGTATCAGGAGTTCAAAGTCATCCTTAGTTTACTAAATTCAAGGATAGCCAGGATTAGATGCAATCCTGTTTCAAAAACAAAAATGCAAGGGCTAGCATGATGGCTCTGCAGGCAAAAGTGATTGCCACAAAGCCCTGGAAGCCTGAGTTCAATCCCTGGGACCCACATAGAACCAAGCTCTGAAAGTTGTTGTCTGAAGCCCTCACACATGTGGTGGACACATGTGCGGGCGTTCAGGCACATGCAGGCTTTTTGGCAGTGGAAGCATTATTATGGGTTAGTGTATCTTCAGGGCCAGCACTACCCGCTGTCCATAGCAATGACCATCCAGGACAAGTGGCCTCAGCGTCTCCTTCCGTAGAGGACCTACACAGAGTTCAGCCTGTGGGGAGCACCGGGTGCATCCCACGCGGGTTACTGTGACTGTGGTGGGCAAGCTGGATCTCTCTCCTGGCAGAGACCATGTTCCAGACTGGAACTCTGCCTGGCAGACCATCCCCGACAAAGATACAAAGGGTTGAGAGAAAAACCATCTCCATGACAACCATAATACACCCCCCCCAGACGGGTTATAGAGGGGTCACCGGCTTCCCATTTCCAGGCCACAAGCTGGCAACTGAAACCCACGGGCTGGAAAAACTAGGGTGAAGACAAGAGTGGCTTCTGGCAGCAGGCAGATCACAAGCTCCCTGGGTCCCCGGGCTGCAGCCTGAGCCAGAGCGAGGGAGAAAGTAGGGCAAAGCAGCCGCCTGGCAGCACCCCTGCCTCCCTCCCACACCGCTACTTCCTAAAGCACCGGAAAGGGACCGGATGTTCCTGAAAACCCCGGACCGCGGACCGTGAGTGGGGCACGGGCCTCATGTGGGAACAGTTCAAAACTTTAGCGTGACCACCTATGTCCATCGAGCTATAGGAGCCAGAAGGAGACAAGGGGGGTCCAGAAATCCGTGGGGTATGCATCTGATCCAGAAAGAGAACCCTGACTTTCTGGGGCTTTAAAAAACAAAACAACAACAACAAAAAACCACAACAACAACAAAGAAAACAAAAAACTTCTGCATGACTAGAGAGAGAATCCAGCAATATTATGCTAGTTAGCATCATGCCCTTATTCTCTCACTGGGGGCTTCTAGGCAGGGGCTCTACCACTGAGCCACGCCCCAGCCCCTCCCTGGGGGATTCTAGGCAGGGGCTCTACCACTGAGCCACGCCCCCAGCCCCTCCCTGGGGGATTCTAGGCAGGGGCTCTACTGGCGAACTGAACCCAGCCTCTTTTCTGTGGTTTTAGTGCATGCTTGAATGAGCGTGTCTCCTGGTCACACTGACACCAGCATCCTGTGATGAATGAAGCAGATCTAGGATAAGTGTTTCTGTCTCATGTGGTGGGTTGAATGAGGATGTCCCTCATAGCTACTTGAGCACTTGGTCCCCGCTTGATGGTCCTGTTTGGGGAAGTCCGGGAAGAGCAGCTTCGCTGGAGGAAGTGTGTCACTGGAGGTGGACTTGGAGAACTTGCAGTTTGCTCTCTGCTTTGTGCTTAGGGTTCAAGGTGTGAACTCTCAGCTACATATTCCAGCCACCATGCCTGTCTGCTGCCTACATTCTGCCATTACGGACTCTGTCTGGAACCATAAGCCAAAATAAACCCTTTCTCCCATAACTTGACTTGGTTGTGCTGCTTATCACAGCAATAGAACACAAATCGATACAGAAGCTGGTACCAGGATCGTGAAGTATTGCTGTGAAAGACCTGACCATATTTGGGGTAGGATTACAGATGTCTTTGGTACTTTGTGGTGGATCTGTACTGGCTGGTTTTGTGTGTCAACTTGACACAGGCTGGAGTTGTCACAGAGAAAGGAGCTTCAGTTGAGGAAATGACTCCATGAGATCCAGCTGTGGGGCATTTTCTCAATTAGTGATCAAAAGGAAGAGGGCCCCTTGTGGGTGGGGCCATCCCTGGGCTGGTATTCTTGGGTTCTATAAGAAAGCAGGCTGAGCAAGCCAGGGGAAGCAAGCCAGTAATAAACATCCCTCCATGGCCTCTGCATCAGCTCCTGCTTCCTGACCTGCTTGAGTTCCAGTCCTGACTTCCTTTGGTGATGAATAGCAATGTGGAAGTGTAAGCTGAATAAGCCCTTTCCTCCCCAACTTGCTTCTTGGTCATGATATTTGTGCAGGAATAGAACCCCGACTGGAACAGGGATCCAACTTTGGTCCTTTGCTTACAAAGCAAGTGCTTTACAACCCCAGACCCTTAGCTGCCACTTAAAGATCCCATCTGGTTTCTAGTATTTCACAGAGAGTAACATTTCGTCTGAGTTGGTGGCACACACCTACAATCCTAGCACTCAGGAGGCTTAGGTGAATAAATTTAGGGTAAGACTGGGGTACATAGTAAAACCCTGTATCCAGATAGAAGGATGGATGCATGGATGGATGGACGGGCGGGTGGACAGACAGACAGTCAGACTTACTGAAAGAAACATAAAGATAGAAATGAAACAGTAATGGATATAGATGTAAATGCAGGGTGTGAATGTGCTGTGTGTGTTGTGTATTTGTGTTGTGGTATGTGCATGTCTTGTGTATTTGTGTGTATGAGTGTGTTGTGCATTTGTGTTGTGGTATATGCATGTCTTGTGTATTTGTGTTGTGGTATATGCATGTCTTGTGTATTTGTGTTGTGGTGTGTGTGTTGTGTATTTGTGTGTAAGTGTGTTGTGTATTTGCATGTGTGGTGTGTGTGTGCCTGCGTTGTCTATTTGTGTGTGTGTGTGCCTGCGTTGTCTATTTGTGTGTGTGTTGTATATTTGCATATGTGTGGTGTGTGTGTGCATGTGTTGTATATTTGTGTGGTGTGTGTGTGTGCATGGTGTATGTGTGTGCATGCGCACGCGCGCGCACATGTGTGTGTGTGTGTGTGTGTGTGTGTGTGTGTGTGCTTTATGTGATGCTGACAATCAGAAGAACTGGAGAATGAGCATGGTATCTCTAATGAGAATTCTGGCCCTCCATACTCACTCACCATGCCTACCTTATCACAGCAGCATGCTCTGAAAACTCTCGTTCTGGGTGGCAGCCGCTGTGGGAGATTGGAAGCCCTGTGAATATTTGTACTCTGGAAATTATTTGTAGCTATCTTTGGGTCTTCTTTTTTTTTTAAATGTCCCATTTTCTTTCATCCCAATTTACACCAAATGTGCCCCGTGGGTCTTCACAGGACAGTAAACAGATACAATGACATCCAACAGCCTACCTGGTGTCAAAACTCCAGGGGACAGAAAAGTTACTGAAGGCATCAAGAGGGATTCCAACAGGGCATTGTCCAGGGCAAGCAGCATCCCAGCTGGGTGCAAAACCGTCTTGCTGGCCTGGGGCATTAGCTCATGAACACACACACAGCTACAAGCCCTTTTCCAAACCCGCCTGGGACCCAGGGATGTGCAAGTGTTGACATCCCACAGGCATTAAGAGGCATCATCGCAGACAGCGGTCACCATGAAGGGGCCTTCCTTGTGTGTTTGTATGACCATTTGGGACTTCTGCAAATATATTACACAGCAACACCTGCCTTCTATGGAGATTAATAAACTTTTTGCAGGTATTAGTTACTTTTGCACAACTATGACAAAAAAAAATACCGCATGAAAATAAGAAAGGCTTGTTTTCACCCACAGTCCCTATTTTAGTCAGAGTGCTCTAAAGACACACACACACACACAGAGAGAGAGAGAGAGAGAGAGAGAGAGAGAGAGAGAGAGAGAGAGAGATTAGAATGGCTTATAGGCTGTATGTAGTCTGGGTGGTCCCACAAAGGCTGTCTCCCCGTGGAAAGGTCAAGAATCCAGTAGATGCTCAGTCCACGGAGCCGGATGTCTGGGCAGTCCTCATCTGTCGCTGGAGTCCCAGAGGACTCCGAGAGAGCTGCTGCTCTTCAGTCTATGCTGGAATCCTGAAGAAGTAGGCTCTAACACCAGCGAAGGATCTTTCTTCTATTGCGTCCTTTTATGTGGGGTCGCCATTGGAAGGAGTGGCCCAGAGCAAGTGTGAGTCTTCTTCCTTCAAATACTCGGATAATAAAAGCTCTCAGGCGGGTGCCCGGCTATGGCCGCCCGCGGAGCTACACCCGGCAGCTTGAGTTTTAACTGATTCCAAATGTGATCAAGTTGGCAGCCAAGGTGAGCCATCGCAGCGTCAGAGGGGCTCAGTCCACCATAGCAGGGAAAGCACTGGGAGCGGCACAGTTCATACTGACAGAAGCTAGTGGTAGACTTGGTTCTCGCCATGATGGACCCGGAAGCAAAGGCGGAATCGGTGGTATCTGGTAGTGATCTTCTTTTCCTCCGTATTGTGTCTGGTCTCCAGTACTATAGGACGGTGATACCCTGTACTAGTTTCATTTCGGTAGCTGTTATTTTAAAAAAAAAAATACCCTGACAACAACAACCTAGGGAAAAAAAGGATTTATTTACATCAGCTCACAGTTTCCATCACTGCACAAAGGTCACATCACATCCACAGTCAAGAGCAAAGAGAAAATGAATGCGTTCACGCTTAGCTCTCTGCTCTTAAGCTATGCTCGCTGCTCGCTCGCACGCTCGCTCAGGCCGGGACCCAAACCTGGGAACTGCGCTGTCTACTTTCAGTCTGGGTCCTCCCACAGCAATTAACATAATCAAGACACGCCCCTCCACCCACCTCGGATGTGAGTGGCCAACCAATCACTGAGCCTCTCTTCCCATGTGATAGGAGAGAATGGACTTCTGAAATCTCTGACATTCAACAGGCAGGCGCAGGCGCACATGCGTACCACTCAATCAATGAATAAATAAACGTAATATTTTAATTTAAAAGAATATGGGGCTGGAAGGACCGCTGAAGATTAAAGAGCATCTGCTGCTCTTTGCCGAGAACCCAGGCTTGGTTCCTAGCACCTACATCAAGGCAGCTCATAACCATCTGAAGCGTCAGTTCCGGGGCAAGACACCCTCTTCTGGCTTCTGGGAGCACTGGCACACAAATGGTGGACAGACAGACAGACACACACACACACACACACACACACACACACACACACGGGGCCGGCCACATTCATACACATAAAATTAAACTTTAACAAAATGATTGGAAGCATGCCTCTCTTTAAAACAAAACAAATCGAAAGAATGTGGACGGTCAGATGACTAGAAGAGAGAAACAGAACATTCTAAGCCTCATCTGGGAGGTCATTTTCTCCAAGGTGGACTCGAAGGAAGGAGGGGGGAGGGGGAATTTCAGCCTGATCTCCTACCTAAGGAGACACCAGCAACCCCCGCCTGCTGCTGTCGGACCCATTAAAGATCTAATTTCTATTCACCTATAACTTTATTAGGCTCATGCAAGCTATTCATCAAAGAAGCCTGTCTGGAAAAGGGTGTATCGTGGTTTTTATTAAAATGTCCTCTCCGGGGCAACTGCGTTAGGTTTTATGGTCCTTCACACAGATCTGTCTTGACAATGGGAGACTTCTCTCCATTACTCCAGTGAAAGAGGTTACAGGCAGGGTGCTGGGGACCCAGATATCTGAGATGCTGTATCCCCAAATATGAGCCTTAGTATCTTCTTGTTGTTTTTAATGTTTTAGGTTTATTTTGTTTTTTTTTTTAAATTATATGTATGTGGGAGGTATGTGTGCACGTAAGTGCAGGTGTCTGCAGAGGCCAGTAGAAGACGTCAGATTCCCCTGGAGCTGAAGTTAAAGGTGCTTGTGAGTCTCCTGGTGTGGGTTTTGAACTCGGGTCCTCAGCAAGAGCAGTACATACTCTTAATCACCAAGACATCTCCCAACTTTAGAGTCTTAACCTTGTTTTTACCTCAACTCTGAGAGGTTAAAAAAAAATCCATCCTGTAGAACAGCTAGCTGACTTTAAGAGACTGTCCTAGTTTTCTTTCTGTTGCTGTGATAAAACACTCTGACGAAAAGCAACTTAGTGACGCAGAGCTTTGTTCCATTTGCAAATCCAAGTTAGTTTATTGTTGCAGGAAAGTCATAGAGGCAGGAGTTTGGTCATACAATATCCACAGTCAAGAGAAGTGGATGCACCCATGCTGCACAATGCACCCAGCTAGCACGATTCACCCTTATGTAGTTGAGGTCCCAGCCTAGGGACTGGTGTCACCCACAGTGGACTGGGTCTTCTGACATCAATTAACAGTTAAGACAATCCCCAACAAGCCAATCTGATCTAGATAACTCCTCAGTTTAGGCTGTTCTCTTGGATCATTCTAAACTGTGGCAAGTGACTTCTTTAAAAAAAAATACATACGTGTGTACACATGCATGCATGCCTTCAAGGATAGGAAGCCAGACTCCCTAGGGATATATAGGCAGCTGTGAGCCAGTTCACATGGACTGAGTGGGACACTGACCGTGGATCCTCTAGAGAAGCAGTACAATGTCTTAAGAGCTGAATCATCTCTCCAGCACTGCAAGCTGACATTTGAGATCACGCATCCCAACGAGGTTCTCACCTCAATTCTGAGAATATAGATACAGGTTCCCATTCCATAAAACTTCTGAGTCTCAGAAGTTACCACTTACCCAAATTCGTGGCTGCTTTGCCCTTCAGTCATGCACTAGGCTCAGTGTGTATGTTTTGGAAATTGGTCTCTAGACAGAGCCTGGAGATTCAGGCTAACCAGGCTGCTGGACGATTATGACAGGTAGACCTGGGGGGGCACAGGATTTGTCAGGTTGTGAAAAGCGTTGAGGGAAACAGATGCAAGAGCCTGGATTGGGTGACAATTGCTCACCAAGTCAGAGGCACACAGAAAGGCCCGTCATCTGTGCTTGCCCAGAAATAGTAACCCTCTCCCCTAAGCTCATTCCAGGTTCAAACAGCGAGGGAAGCCCCGCCTATAGAACAGTTCCACCCCAGCTGTCTTGGGCTTCACAATTGTCTGCCTGTCTCAGGGTTCATTTCCAAAGACTTGGTTATTGTTAATGATAATTATGGTATTGCTAAAGAGACAATAATGAACCCACAAACATCTGGAGACGGAGCAGCCTTCTGCCTTGGGGCCTGCTATACAGAGTAAATTAATCAAATCTCATAATGAATAACACTGGATGCCAGACTTGGTAGTGCAAGCTTGTAATCTTAGTGCCTAAGAGGTAAAGAGTTCAAGGCCACCTTCAGCTACACAGTGAGTTCAAGACCAGCCTGGGCTACATGAGACCTTGTCTTAGAAAAACCAAAACCAGGCTGAAGAGTTGGTTCATCTGTTAAACCTTGTTCTGCTCCTGCAGAGGACCTGAGTTTGGTTCCCTGCACCCACATCAGACAGCTCACAACTGTCTTTCAGTCTAGCTCTAGGACCATCCAATCCCTCTGGTTTCCATGAGAACATGCACTGAGGTGCACGTAATCACACACAAAGTACACACATAGTACTGACTGGTTTTGTGTTAACTTGACACAAGCTGGAGTTATCACAGAGAAAGGAGCTTCAGGTGAGGAAATGCCTCCATGAGATCCAGCTGTGGGGCATTTTCTCAATTAGTGATCAAGGGGGGAGGGCCCATTGTGGGTGGTGCCATCCCTGGGCTGGTGGTCTTGGGTTCTACAAGAAAACAAGCTGAGCAAGCCAGTGGAAGCAAACCAGTAAGTAACATCCCTCTGTGGCCTTGCTTCCTGACCTGCTTGAGTTCCAGTCCTGACTTCCTTTAGTGATGAACAGCAATGTGGAAGTGTAAGATGAATAAACCCTTTCCTCCCCAACTTGCTTCTTGGTCATGATGTTGTGCAGGAATAGAAACCCTAAGACACACGCATATAATTAAAAATAAAAATAAGTAAATCTTGGGACTGGAGCAGTGGCTTGGTGGTTAAGAGTCCAGCATTCTCTTCCGAGAACCTAGGTTCAGTTCCCAGAACTCACATGGAGACTTGTTCCTGTCTGTAACTCCAGTTCCGGGGAGCCTCTTCTGACCTCTGTGGGCACCAGACAGGTACACGATGCACTGATATACATGAAGGCAAAACATCATACACAATTTTAAAAATAAATCCTAAAGTGTGCATGTGTGTGTCTGTGCGTATGTGTGTGATGTCAACATATGTATGTGTGTGTTCACACATGTGGAGACCCAAGGTTGTTGTCCAGAATCTATCACATGTTCATCTTATTCACTGAAGCAAGGTCTCTCAATCAAACCCAGAGCTTATCAATATGGCCAGTCTCTAGTCTCTCGAGCCAGCTGGTTCTGGGGATCTTCTGTCTTCACCTTCCGAGTCTGAAACTACAACCCACCTGACATTTGCATGGGCCCTGGGGATCTGAACTCAGGTCCACAGGCTTGTGGGACAAGCGTTTGAACTGTGAGACATCACCCCAGCCCTTCCACCTTATTTTTTTAGATTCTTTCTGAACCTTGAGCTCAGTGATTTGTGCAGACCTGACCCCTGACTTTTCTGTCCTTCCTCGACAGATCCTTCTGTCCCTGGCGTAGTGCTTCTTCGTCCTGTGCCTACTGGATCATTCCTCATCAAAGTTGGTTCTCCCAAAAAGGAGCTCTTGGAATCCCTCTCACTTAGATGGGTGAGGTGTGTGGGGGAGTGGAATATATATATGTACATATACATATACATATATACACATACACATATACATATATACACATACATATACACATACACATATACATATATATACACACACAAGCACATACACATATACATATATACACATACAAATACACATATACATATATACACATACACATATACATATATACACATACACATACACACACATACACATATACACATATACATATACACATACACATATACACATACACACATACACATACATACACATATACACATATACACATACACACACACACACACATACACATACATATACATATATATATATATGCATGCTAATAGTCTCCCTTTGGCATTCTCAGTATAAGGCTTGAGGGTTTTCTTTTTTTTCATCAAAAAGGCCACACAGAATGAGTTCATCCTGTACTCTGGAGCCAAACTGCCAGCTCACCTTTTAAGAAGCCCACACCTCAGTGGAGGACCCTCAGATCTCTTTGTCCCTGGGCTGGGGATGAGTCGGCTGTGAGTCAGGCGTAAGGCTGAGGCGGCACTACTGTCCTGAGCTGCACCCTGTCTTCCTGAGCTGCGTGTGAGGGAATAGGCTGAGGACATCCTTCACTGGTTGAACAAGCATGTTCTGAATGCCTGCTGGGTGCCAGGCACCAGGCTGAGACCTTTTTCAGACGCCATCTGTGATGGTTAACACTATTGTTATATATGTGTTATATATGTGTTAATATAAGTTAACACAACCTAGAGTCACCTGGGAAGAGAGTCTCAGTGAGGGGCTATGGAGTTCAGATTTTCAGATTGGCCTGTGGACATAACCTGGGGATTGTCTTAATTGAGTTAATTGATTTGGGAAGACTCAGCCCACTATGGACAGAACCATTCCCTGGGTTTGGGAGGGGGTGCTCTGAACTGTACGAGAGAGGAGAAATTGGGCCGAAGACATGCAGACATTCACATCTCTCTGGTCTTGACTGTGAACGTCATCCAATGATGTGTGACCAGCTGTCCGAAGTCCCTTCCTCGACTTTCCCACAAAGATGGAGTGTAATCTGGAATCCTAAACCATACTAAACCAGACATCCTTTCTTCCCCTAAATTGCTTTTGGTTAGAGTATTTTATCATAGCAACAGGGATGAAACTAGGAAAACATATTACATAATTCCCCTGTCAGTGCTGGGAGGGTGATACCCACGTGGTCAGCCTATAGATATGGAATCTGAGGCTCCGAAGACATCAGTCTCTTGTCGGTTTCACCTACCTGGTATGTAAGAATAACTCTTTGATTGTGGACACCTGCCATCCAAGCTCTTGGGAGGAAGAGGCAAGTGGTTAGGTCAGCCTATATACAACATGGAATGAGTTCAAGACCGGCCTGGGCTATATGAGACTGTCTCACAGTAAAACAAACAGGGGCTGGTAAGAAGGATCGGCTACCACAATCACTCACCACCAAGACGGACAACCTCAGTTCAATCCCTAGAGTCATGGTAGAAGCAGAGAACCAATTTCCCAAACGTTTTCTAGATTGGCAAACCCATGAATTCACTGAAGGCTTACTTACAGCAGTAGCATGGATGAGGGGTGACTCATAGGAGTGACCCCAAGAAGACCACAGAAGAGCCCAGATTCAAGAGAGATGATGACTCTGAAAAGCTTCAAGATGGAGTTTCCCCCACCCCATGCAGTTCACTTTCTCGTGGGGCAGGGGGTGGGGTGGGTATGGTGGCGCATGCCTATAATCCCAGCACTCGGGAGGCAGAGGCAGGTAGATTGCTGAGTTTGAGGCCAGCCTGATTTACAGAGTGAGTTCCAGGACAGCCAGGGCTGTCTCGGGGGAAAAAAAAAATAAAACAAAACAAAAACAAACAAGCAAACAAAATCCCAAGTCACTTTCTACCTCCTGTACACTGCCGTGTCTCCCAGGGTGAGCTAGGCTCAGAGGGAATGGCTGAAATCTAGAGTGAGGATCTAAAGACCCTCCCTCCCCCGCCTTCCATGAGGGCACTCAACGGGCCTGACCTGTGAGCGTTCCCTGCAGGGAAGCACACTTGGTTTGCTCTCTAGATGGGCAATTTTCCATGGCATCCCAAGCCCAAGGCCAGGATAGCTTCATTTGGAGATCCTTCATCCCATCTGTACAGACCCTGTTTCCAGGAAAGGCTGTGTTTTTTTTTTTTTTAAACCTTTGCCATTTGTTTATTGGCAGCACTAGGGTCGCATGCCACAGCAGCCCTGCTTATGAATACACTGTAGCTGTCTTCAGACACCCCAGAAGAGGGCGTCAGATCCCATTACAGATGGTTGTGACCCACCATGTGCTTGCCGGGATTTGAACTCAGGACCTCCGGAAGAGCAGTCGGTGCTCTAACCGCTGAGCACCTGAATTAACAGATCTTTGAGAACCAGGCACCTTGCTGGGCCCTAGAACTGCAACTGTCAATCACTCCCTGGAGGCCAGTTCTCTTGCTAAGAACCATGTAAATGTGGAGGGACAGTTTGAGGGACCCATGTATGCTGTGACCCACCTCCACCCTGCAGCCAGAGGCTCTGGTCCTGCCGGGCACTGCCTATTTCCCTGGAGCTGTAGCGCATCCTACCTGTTCTGCATCCGGCTCCACCTCCCCTGGAAGCAGGCCCTGGCTTCCGCAGCCTGTGTGCTCAGGGGGCTGTCGTATTGATGAAAATACCAGGGAGCCATCTGCAGGGTTCTTTCTCTCTCTGGCTTTCTCGGGAGCCTGAAATACACGAGAAAGAGATGTTCCTGGCAGGGTCTGCTGAGGAGTTTCACGGCAGGAATAAAAATTGGCTGCAGTAGCAGAGAAATCCTGGAAGGGAGAGGGATTTCTAGTCTAACACACCTCTAGGAAAGAACGTAGGCGTGAGGTTGGGGAGGAGGTGAGCCCGCTGCACCCCCCCCAAGTCTGCATGTGCCTGCTGCATGCATGCATATGGGAGCATACATGCCAACACAGGTGTGCGCACCTGCCTACCCCAGGCAAGGATGAGAATGAGTTTGGGGGAACCCAGCAGATACCCCTATCCTACATTTTCTCCTGCTGTTCACAGCCCCATCCATCCCCTTCGAGCCCACCTAACATCTGGAGTCACCTTGTGCTGATACATTTTTACCAAATTGGGCTCGGCACCCATCCAGAGCCTGGGAGAGAAGCCAGGTTCTCC
Organism: Apodemus sylvaticus; assembly: GCF_947179515.1. Taxonomy (NCBI): domain Eukaryota; kingdom Metazoa; phylum Chordata; class Mammalia; order Rodentia; family Muridae; genus Apodemus; species Apodemus sylvaticus. The sequence continues at coordinate 22,055,832 of NC_067493.1, read as the reverse complement.
CTGGCTCCCTGGGGATTCTTTGGAAGCTGACGTGGCTCCAGGCCCACCTGGCAGTGTGATCTGGCTTCCCCCGTCTGCTCCATCTGCCCTGGGATGTGCTGTGACCCCCAAGCCAGCTGGGCCCTCCCCAGCCAGATACCACACCCACAGAGTAACAGATCTAAGCCATCTGACGGGTGGCTTTTCCCAGGCTCTGTCGCAGCGTTGTCTGTAGTCAAACAGAAAGGAGAAAGCCTTGACTCTAGACGTCCCTCAGCCAACCCTGCCTCTGCGTGCTGCTTCCTGACCCATTCTCCTCCCATCAGAATCTGGCCTCCACTGAGCCTCCTTTACCCAGAAGGACTTTACTTAGTGACCCAAGTGACGCCAGCTCTCAGGAGTTAGGGGCAAAAAGATCAGAAATTTCACACCATCCCTTGCTACAGGAACTCTGTCACAAAATAACAAAATGCATGTCCTATCAAGGGTTTGATAGTGTCTTCTCCTCTCCTTCCTCCCCCCTCAGGTGGGATCTTCCCGGTCCAGCTCTGGGGACCCCACTTCACATCCCAGAGGGCAGTAGATCTCTGGACTGTTCAAGGAACACAAACCCAAGAACCCCACCAGTATTTGCCTAGGAAGCTCTAGCCTTGAGGAGAACTGGCAGGAATCTAGGAATTTACAAGCTGAGACATGCAGATGTGAAACCCGTGGTCCCACACGGGGAGGGGAAACCTAGGCCAGAAAAGAACTGCTCTTGCCTGAATCAAGCCACAAGTCAATGAATTTGTTGTTTTTATGATTTTGTTTGGAGACATGGTCTCAAGCTGAAGTTGACTTCAATGTTCTGGTCCTCCTGCCCCCACCTCCCGAGTACTGGGATGGTGAGTATACCCAACAAGCCTCCGTTTATAGGTTGCTAAGGATCCAACCCTGGGCTTCATGTATACTAGGTGAACACGTTACAAACTAAGCTACATCCTAGCCTTCCCATTCTGAGTCAATGGATCTGGAAAACCAGAGTCTATATAAGCCCATGAGCCCAACCAGAGCTATGAATGTGTGTGTGTGGGGGGGGGAGGGTTCTCTACATCTCAGGATCCTGCATAGACAGGGGCTGTTATAAATGCTGCAGAAAATGCCTTCCCTCACACCTTGTCGCTCATTTAAGGTTTGAGAACACTGGACCATGAGATGGGCAGATCTTAGTACCTTCCTGGCCCTTCTCTTCACTGCAACCTGCAAAGTATGGTGTGGTCCTATCCTCCTCCACATCACGGGAGGCATCTTGGCTAAAACCACAGTACCATTATAAACAGAACATCTGTTCCCTCTGCCCAAACTCCCACACTAGAGACCTAACCCCCAGTGGACCTGCAGTCGATAAGGGGGTGTAAACAAGGGTAAACAAAGTCTCAAGTGTAGGGTTCTGATCTTCAGTTTGATTCCTGGCACCTATACTGCAGGTCACAGCCACCTCTCCAGTTCCAGGGGATTCAGTGCCTTCTCACCTCCGAAAGCACCAGGCACACATGTGGTACACAGACCACATGTTTGTCTGGCAGTGGTGGCGCACACCTTTAATCCCAGCACTCGGGAGGCAGAGACAGGCAGATCTCTGTTATAAGTTTGAAGCCAGCCTTAGTTATACACAGAGAAACCCTGTCTCAAAAAAAAAAATGTTTGCAAAAACAGTGTATTGAAGACAGGCAGTGGTGGCGCACACCTTTAATCCCAGCACTTGGGAGGCAGAGGCAGACAGATTTCTGAGTTCGAGGCCAGCCTGGTCTACAAAGTGAGTTCCCAGACAGCCAGGGCTACACAGAGAAACCCTGTCTCGAAAAACAAAAAAAAAACCCAAAGCAACAACAACAACAACAACAAAACAGTGTATTAGAACAGGTCATGAAATTAATTTGATGGGTCTTTGTGTATTTGTGCTTGTATGTATATATATGTTTTATGTGGGAAGAGATGCGTGTACAGAGACCAGAGAGATCGACCTCAAGTGTCATTCTGAAAGTCACCTGTCTTATTTGGGGGTTGTGGGGACCGGACAGTATGTCTCTCCAGCTGGGAGTTGTTGATTCTGCTCGGCTGGCTGACAGAAAGCCCCGGGCAGAGGAGTGTGTCACCACACCTGATGTCGGATGGAATGCAGGCTCATGTGTTTACGTAGCGAGTATCTACCTCTGTGTGTCTCCCTAACCTCACAACCAATAGTATTTTAAAGATTTAGTGTGTGTGTGTGTGTGTGTGTGTGTGTGTGTCACAAGAGTGCAGGTGCGTACAGTGGCCAGAAGAGAGTGTGAGATCCCCAGGAGCTGTAATCACAAGCAGTTGAGTGCTGGGAACCCATCTCTAAGAGCAGCAAATGCTCTTAACTGTGGAGCCATCTCTCCAGCCCCAACATTTTTAAGAAGAAAGACTAGAACACACCAGAATGGGTTGCCTGTGATTATATAACTGATAGTTTATAAAACCTTCCCTGGGTGTTTGTGTGCTTACACACGCACACACATGCGAATCTGAATGTAGGTGAACTACTCACTACAAGATCATGACCCAAGAAGCTGGAAGGTCACTTCTCATGGTCGCTTTGACCATGGACTTGGCCTCCAGATCACAGGACTCTGGCTCTGCCACCGACTGACTGTGTGACTTCGAGCAACTTCCTAAGCGTCTCTGTGCCTCAACTCCCTCCCTCATCTTTAAAGCTCTTGACCACATCTTAGGGTTGGCACTCGGACTAGGTGAGCCAAAGCGTGTAAAGCACTGCAAACGACCCCTCGGCCATGTCCCTGCTGCTCTTCTTAGATTTCCATTAGCAGTTACTGGCGATGGGCCTCTTACTACCCATCCCTGGCTGAACTCACAGGCCTCAGGTCTCCTCAAGTGCTAGGTCCAGACGTGTGCGCCACCACAGTTGACTAGGAAACTCAGCTTAAAAAAAAAAAAAAGAATCTTTATTTCTTTTGTTTCTTTGTTTATATGTATGGATGTTTTGCCTGTGTGTGTGTATGTGCACCACAGAATGCACCCTCAGAGGCCAGAAGAGGGCGTCAGATGCCCTGGGTCTGGAGCTACAGGTGGTTATGAACCTTCCTGTAGATACTGGGAGATAATCTCAGGTCCTCTGCAAGAGCAGCCAGTGCTCTTAGCTTTTGAGCCATCTCTCCAGGCCCCAGAAGCTCCATTTTAAATTTAAGTTTACTTTGCTATGGCTGCCCCCTCCTCTCTGCCATCCTCCCTCCTCCTCCTCCTCCTCCTCCTTCTCTTCCTCCTCCTCTTCTTCCTCTTCCTCCTCCCCCTCCTCCTCATCTCTGTTTTAATGTTTAAGACAGTAGTCTCACTGTGTTGCCCTGGCTAGCCTGTGCCTCTGAAGTGCTGGGATTGGAGTCGTGAGCCAAGCACCCCTGGCTCCATTTCATTCATTAAAATCACATTTTAAAATGAGTGTCTGGTTCCTTCATTGGAAGAATTAATTATGTTTGAAACAAGTTGGGCTAGGGTGTGTGCTTTCTCAACTGTGAATCCTATGGAGTCTAAATACAGATCAAGCTGCAATACACTGTGAGGAGAGAGTGCACCAGATGGCAGAGG